>NC_045956.1:77384807-77484601 GCF_010909765.2 Amblyraja radiata
GATGTCGCAGCACGCAGAGCCATTGTGATGTCATAAACATCCACCACAGTGACTCCTCCACATTCCTCACTGTGGTGGATGTTTATGTTAAAATGTATTTTGTGTGTCTTGCTTTTTATTGGTATGATGATATGGCAAATCAAATTCCTCGTATGTTGCAAAACATACTTGGCTAATAAAGCATGATTATGATGATTATGAACAAAGATTACTCCCTTCAATCAAAGATGGAAGGCGAAAAAAAAGTTCAATCTCTTCCCATCTTTGTTCCCCGCGGCCGGGGCCCTCGAGCCTTCTGTTGACAGGGCGATCTTGGCTCCCGTAGCCGGCGGTCGGGCCCTCTGCATCGGGTGGATGTCGGCTCCCCGCGCCGGGTGATCGGACCCCAGGTCGGGGCTAGTCGAACCTTCTGCGTCGTTGGAGCTTCCCGACTCGGTCTCTTCCCGAGACTGCGAGTTCCGCGATGTTGAAACCCACAGGCCGCGCTTGGAGCGTCGATCCCAGGCAAGGGATCGGCTCCGATGGCAAGTCTACGCCCTGCGGTGGGGCTCATAGTCAATCCGAACAAGGCCTCCAGCTCCATGATGTTAGGCCGCAGAGAGACCAGAGATACGATCCGTAAAACAATCACATCTCCGGCAAGGTAAGAGATTGAATAGAAGTTTTCAAACACATCACAAACTAACATAAATTGCAGTGATGTTTGTGAAGAATTCAGAGCTGTACAGTTTTTACATAGGTATCCTTCCTCAACTATTGAAGATATCTACTGATGGGTGTGCTGTATCCTTGAATTTTTAAGATGCATACAAGTAGAAAAAACAACCTGAAATTTCTTAAGCAATTCTTTGGATTGAGGATGACTTGCAGTTAAATGGATTCTGGAGGTGCTGAAGAGTTCTAAACAGTAAGTCCAAACTCCACTTGTTTGGATCTGTTGTTACTTCATGGGACAGGCAACTAAATAGTTCAGAACGTAATACTGTGCTTTAGGTATTTATACATGGCATATGCATCCTTCCATACAGATATTTGGTGCCTAGTCTCTGCTGGAAATCACTGTTTTTCCATTTAGAGCAGGCACAGGTCATCATTTTTCATAAGTCGGTGAGAAATTCTACATTTTTCTTTCCCAAAGAGAGCTTGAGAAGGTCTTTGAAACATTTTGGCTTTTGGGAATTTCTTGCTATGAGGAAGCTTGGGGTAAAGTGCCGGTTGTCGAGTGTGGTGTCTCGCAAGCAGACCATGGAGCTCACTCAACCACTGGCTCTGGTTTTTGGGAAAGGGCGCTGACACTATTTCGTCTTTCCCGCTATTGGATTTGGAGGGGTTGCAAAGGCAATTTTGGTGGTATTTCTCGGATACTTGAGTTGCCCACATCCCCGAAACATACTGGAGGATGGGAGATACTCAGCGGGACAGGCAACATCTCTGGAGAGAAGGAATGGATGAAGTTTTGGGTTGAGACCCTTCTTCAGACCCTTCTTGGAGGATGGGAATCACCACATATGGAAAAGGATAGGACTGGTACATAAGTTGAACCACAAATTTGGTTATCCTGGGATAACTAATTTCTATTACAAATCTGAAATTGTTGAGTATAGAGGCAAATAAATAAATGACAGGTCTTTGTCCCAAATATTATGGAGGGCACGATATGTGTACATACTGCAAATGCAATGGAGTTTTCTGTACAGGGACTATGTGTTCACAACCCTCTGTGGCTGGCTTAAGCAAGTACACAGCAAATACAAAATTAAGTCACCTATCCTAATGTACTCTGCATAGAGGAAATGAATTGTTCAACGTTTAAAAGTAGTAATATGTACTTTACTTTATTGCAACATAAATGCACATTCTTGTTGTTCAGCAATTTCAAAGATCGCTGTCATGAGTGAGGGTCCGAGTGCAGAAGCAGGACCTTTGGATAAGCACTTTTTGTCCATGGAGCAAAGGAGGCTGAGGGGTGACCTTGAGAGGTTTATGAAATTGTAGACAAGATAAGTAGCAGCAGACTCGTCCTCTGGGCAGGGGAGACAACCCAGAGGGATATCGCCAAGTAGCAGTTAAGTGGGACTAGCGTGGTTAGCATGGATGAGTTGGGCTGAAGGGCCTGTTCCTATGCTAGATAATTGTATGACCATGACTCGGTGGACTAATGCTGACTGAATCTATGCCCAGATTTAAGAACTTAACAATAAAATTCCGTAATACTTAGTAATACAAAATTTTGTGGGGTCAACGGAATTGCAACAATTCTTTACTCCAAAATGAATATTAACTAATTAGGTTTTGAAAAAATGACGCGCTAACGGTAAAATGTTTACATGTTCCGATAGAGATTTATCCCGTGGAGTCCAAAATCATCTTACCTGAAAAATTAATGTCTTATTTCTCCATTTATTAATCAAAATTTTCAAAAATCACATAAAACTCGGGGGGGAAAACTGCTTATTCCCTGTGCTTACAGCTGTGACGTCACAATGGGATTGTAGCAACATTGTTGCTATCCAAGTACACCGAGTCCTGCTAGCCCCAGCAAGTGCAAATGCATTTTTTTTTAACTCACAGTACACTGAGTTCTGCTAGCTAGTTTAAGTTTAAAAATGACAGAATAAGGCGAATTGAGCAGCCCCAGCGCAGTTGTCGACTATGGGTGAGTGATGGAATATTGCGTTGGGGAACTGGTTGCGTTGGGGGACCAGGCCTCCCGTGTGACAGGGACCCAATGGGTCCCACTTGGTCTAGTAATAACTAAAAGTCGTGCATGCATGTGTGTGTCTCTCTCTTCCTTCCTAATGCTAGGCCACAGCCTTCCCATTTTCACACATCCTGCTCACATTTTTCCCGAGGTGGCGATATAAACATCTTCCCGTCGCATTTCCACCTATATTTCCAAAGTTATTGATCCTTGAAATTTTAAACACAGCCCAAACTCACTCACTTTGGGGGGAAATAAATCTGAGTGACATCACAATGCACTCGCAAGGCAGGATGGGACACTCCGGGAGAGAGGGCACTTCAGCACGCGCGGTGAACAAGGAGTGGCGGCGGCTCCCGACGACTGGTGGGGAGGGTGGTGCCGTGGGCTGGAGCCGAGGCTGGTGCTGGACCTGGAGTGAGGGCCGGGGTTTGGGATGGGGGGCTGTGACCGGGGCCGAGAAAGAAACCGCCACTGAAACCAAGGACAAGCCTGGGTCCGGGAAGGGGACGAGCCCGGAGATGAAGTTGGGGCCTGGACTGGAGCCGAGGCGGCGGCCAAGCTGATAGCTGCAGTCTACAGCCAGGGCTGGCCCGAGAACGAGAACCAGGCCGACTTCCAGGCCCTGACGCTGCTTTTTGACCTGGGTAGGTGCTGGGGTAGGGAATGAGAGTGAGGGGAGGAGGATGAGGGAATTGAGGAGGGAGACAGGGGGGTAGGGAGGGTAGTTACCACGCCCCCCCCCCCACTCTACCCCCCTCCCTCTCTCTCTCTACCCCCTCCCTCTCTGCCCCTCTCCTTCTCTACACCCCTCCCTCTACCATCCCTCTCTACTTCCCTCCCCTCCCTCACTACCCCTACCCCCTCCCTTTCTACCCCTACCGCCTCCCTTTTCACCCCTACCCCTCCCTCTCTACCCCCCTCCCTCCCTCTCTACCCCCCTCCCTCCCCTCCTACCTCCCTCCCTCCCTCTCTACCACCCCCTCCCTCCCTCTCTACACCTCCTCTCTACCCCCCCCTCCCTCTCGTCCCCCCTCCCTCCCTTCCCCTTCCCTCTCTCCCCCCTCCCTCTCGTGCCCCCCATCCTCGCCTTCCCTCTCCCTCTAACCTATTTCCATCCCTCCCTCCCCATCCTCTCCTCCCCTCCCTCCCTCTCCTTCCCCCCTCCCCCCTCTCTTCCCCCATCCCTCCCTTCTCCCCCCCCCCTCCCTCTCTTCCCCCTCCCTCTCTTCCCCCTCCCTCCCTCTCTTCCCCCTCCCTCCCTCTCTTCCCCCTCCCTCCCTCTCTTCCCCCTCCCGCCCTCTCTTCCCCCTCCCTCCCTCTCTTCCCCCTCCCTCCCTCTCTTTCCCCCTCCCCTCCCTCTTCTCCCCCCTCCCGCGCCTCATCGTCCCCCTCCCTCCCTCTCTTCCCCCTCCCTCCCTCTCTTCCCCCTCCCTCCCTCTCTTCCCCCTCCCTCCCTCTTCTCCCTCCCTCCTCTCTTCCCCTCGCCCTCCCTCTCTTCCCCTCCGCCCTCTCTTTCACCTCCCTTACCTCTTCTCCCTCCCGCCCGCTCGGCGCCTCCTCTCTTCCGCCCTCTCTACCACCCCGCCCGCCCTCTCTACCACCCCGCCCGCCCTCTCTACCACCCCGCCCTCCCTCCCTACCCCCCCGCCCTCTCTTCCTACCCCTCGCCCTCCCTCGACACCCCTCCCTCCCTCTCGATCCCCCCTCCCTCCCGACCCCCTCCCTCCCTCTCGACCCCCCCCTCCCTCTCTACCCCCTCCCTCCTTCTCTACCCCCCCCTCCCTCTCTACCCCCTCCCTCCCTCTCTACCCCCTCCCTCCCTCTCTACCCCCTCCCTCCCTCTCTACCCCCCTCCCTTAGTGGAAGTGCAGATAATGTGGAATGCTGTCAGATACGGTGGGATATAGATCGAGTGATTGACATGGCCACTCAAGAATTGACCATTTTATAGCTTTGAAAAACTTGTTTGTTGCTTTGTCTGTATGTTTGGGATCATTGTCTTGCTGCAGAATGAACTGCTGGCCAATGAGCTTTGAGGCATTTGTTTGAACTTGAGCAGATAAGATGTGTTTATGCACTTCAGAATTAATTTTGCTACTACCATCAGCAGTTGTATCATCAATGAAGATAAGTGAGCCAGTACCTTCAGCAGCCATACATGCCCAGGCCATAACATCCCCACCATCGTGTTTCACAGATGAGGTAGTATGCTTTGGATCTTGGGAAGTTCCTTCTCTCCTCCATACTTTGCTCTTGCCATCACTCTGATATAAGTTAACCTACGTCTCATCTGTCCACAAGACCTTTTTCCAGAACTGTGGTTGCTCTTTTAAGTACTTCTTGGCAAACTGTAACCTGGTCATCCTATTTTCGGGGCTAACCAGTGATTTGCATCTTGCAGTGTAGCCTCTGTATTTCTGTTCATGAAGTCTTCTGCGGGCAGTGGTCATTGACAAATCCACACCTGACTCTTGAAGAGTGTTTCTGATCTGTCAGACAGGTGTTTGGGGATTATTCTTTATTATAGAGAGAATTCTTCTGTCATCAGCCGTGGAGATCTTCCTTGGCCTGCCAGCCCCTTTGCGATTAGTAAGCTCACCAGTTTATTTTCATCTTAATGATGTTCCAAACAGCTGATTTTGGTAAGCCGAAGGTTTGGCTGATGTCTCTAATAGTTTTATTCTTGTTTCTCAGTCTCATAATGACTTTTTTGACTTTCATTGGCACAGCTTTGGTCCTCATGTTGATAAACAGCAATAAAAATTTCCAAAGGTGATGGAAAGACTGGAGGAAAGACTAGGTGCTGAGAGCTCTCTTATACCTGCATTAAGGAGGCATTTAAACACTCCTGAGCAATTACAAACACCTGTGAAGCCATATGTCCCAAACATTATGGTGCCCTGAAATGGGGGGACAATGTATAAACACAGCTGTAATTTCTACATGGTGAAACTAAAATGTATAAAAATACCCTTTAATGAAATCTGACAATGTGCACTTTAAACCACATGTGATTTTTTTCTATTACAAATCTCAAATTGTGGAGTACAGAGGCAGATAAATAAATGATGGGTCTTTGACCCAAACATTATGGAGGGCACTGTAGCTCCCCTTTGTTGGGTGTATAGAGCAGGGTGAATTTCATTTTTAGAGCATAATGGACTTTTTTGAATTTGTCACTTGTCAGACACTAATATTGCAGGTTTTACAAAGGTATCTACGACACATCTTGTTTCCCACCCCCCTCTCCTCCCTCCCCTGAACCCCATCACTGATATTTTCAAATATGTCTCATGTCATCTCACGGGATAAATTGTTAAAGGTGAACGGATCCCGTGATTTCTAGCCTAAAACTCAAGAATTTCAAAAACTACCAGTGCCGTGATCTGCGGGAATATAATCTATTAAGTTTAAATTTATTTTAAATTGGTTGGGGTAAAAGGGAATGCAAATGTTTAAAATCTAAAGAGAAAGATGCATTATAAAACCATGGCAAACAGCAGACACATTAATATTTGAGGTGTGTCTTTCACACATAACACCTGGAGCATTAACCATTTGTTAAAGCTCAGGCGTTTGATGACTTGGATCTGCTCCAGTTTTGTGGGTTCTGAGGTGATTGAGGTCAGTAAGGGGACTGCGGCTATGCCACGGGTAGATGAATGAATACGATACAATACAATAAAACCTTTTTCGTCCTCGGAGGGAAATTGGTCTGCCAACGGTCACAGCACACAACAAGGTACACGAAAACTTGAAATTAAAAGTGAGAAAAAAATAGAAAAAGATAAGCAACTGTTGGCTAGCTGTCGTGTGCACAGCACCTTAATGGAACAAACAAACAAACGAACAAATGCAGACTTATCCCCTGGGCAGATGATTCTAAACCTAGAGTGCTCCCCCACACCGGGTCCCCCTTTGTTCTCCCACCGTCCCTCATGGTGGTTCCCCCCCCACGCGGGGTCCCCATTGTCTTCCCCTCACGTTCATTGATCGCGTGGCCCCACCATCGCCGTGGCACTCATTTCCGCCACCGAGGATCCTTTTGCCGCCGCCGAGGCTCCTTAATGAATACTTTATTGTCACATGTGACAAGTCGCAGTGAAATTCTTTGCTTTCATACCCAAGGTATGCAAATAGTCTCCACCATACGAATGCTGACAAAGTTACTAAGTATACAGAGTATCCGTGCCAGTATCCCTTTGGATAACGGGATATGAAGACATCTTTGAATCTTGTTTAAAGGGCCTGTACCACAGGTGATTTTTTTTTTTTTCGGCGACTGCCGGTGACTGTCACAGTCGTAGCAGAAAAAGCTGCGACTGAACCCCCCCCCCCCCACAGCAATGTCTACGACAGCCTACCACCTAGTCGACGCCAAGCTACTGACAACCTGCGACCAATTAGGACGTCCACCTACGACCACACAGGCGACAACCGAAGTCAACCTACGTCCACCCGCGACAAGCAACGACCCTGTCGGCGACAACTGAAGACAATTCAGTCGCCGGTACCTGTCACCTGTTGACGTAGGTAATCACCAATGGAATTCACCGAAGTCTGCATCCGGCGACAACCAACGTCACCTGGCGACAACCTGCATCATCCTGGTGACAAACTACGACAGCACCCACGACAGGAGAAGATAAGCTATGTCAAGCTACGTCAAGCCCACAGTCGCCGAAAAGTTTTGAACATTTCAAAATCCAGCGGCGACCAGAAAGACGCTACAACTCTTTAGGCGACTCGAGGAGACCACTCACGACCGTACTGGCGCCACCCCGGGACCATGTGGCGACAGCCTAGTCGCCTGTAGTTGCCGAAAAAATTGCGTAAGTGGGACAGGGGCTTAACAGGATAATCTCTTGCTGTGACAAAACTAGTCCCGTTTCAGACATGCAAATATCATGTCTTCCCCATCTTAAATGTAATTGTGACTACGGCCGTTGGTCTGAGTGAAAATCTGTAGGGACGGTATTGGTGATGGCTCTTGCCGCTTTGAAGTGGCTGCTGTCAGAGTTCTTGTCTCGAGTGTACAGGACGGCATACGTGACTGCTGCTTAGAAGATGTGGACTTTTGAGCCAGGTATTGGTACATTTGAGGTATTTTCCTCGGATAGCCAAAGTCTCTGCTGGTTCAATGCCGGTGATGTAAAATTAATCGTCAACGTCTCTATTTAAGAGGTGAATCGAAAATAAAGGAAACATTTCACAGGCTGTATTTGGGTGCTATGTGTTATGTATTCCTTTTAGTTTTTAGAGATATAACGTGGAAGCAGGCCCTTCGGCCTACTGGGTCCGCGCCGACCATTGACCACTCGTACACTAGTTCTAACCAGCACAGTAGGGACAATCTACAGAAGCCAATTAACCAATTAACCAATCAGTCTGAAGAAGGGTTTCGGCCCGAAACGTCGCCTATTTCCTTCGCTCCATAGATGCTGCTGCACCCGCTGAGTTCCTCCAGCAATTTTGTGTACCTTCGATATTCCAGCATCTGCAGTTCCCTTTTGAACAACCTACAAACCTGCACATCTTTGGAACATAGGAGGAAACCGGAGCACCCCGAGGCAACCCACGCGGTCACGGAGAACATGCAAACTCTGTACAGAGAGCACCTGTAGTCAGGATTGAACACGGGTCTCTGGTGCTGTAAGGCGGCAACTCTAGCGCCGTGCCACTGTGCAGCCCACAACACAACTACAACCCACAAAATGCTTTTCTTATTTTGGAGTCACCTCTTAAAGAAGACAGATGTTAATGATTAATTTTGTTGTCACCTTCAATGAATCAGCAGAGACTTTGGCTATCTAAGGAAAATACTCTAGTCTCTTGTTTTATATTGCATACACTGTCCAATCTTATGTATTTGCAACATAATATGGCAATTATCCCCTGGGGTCAGCAATACTTCTGTTTGCTTAATACTGGTGTTGAAGTAAAGGTGAGAAGGAGGGATAAACGACAGAGAATGGATGGAAATCACTTGCACATGTACAGTCTTTCCACTGACTGGATAGCACGCAACAAAAAGCTTTTCACTGTACCTCTGCACACGCGACAATCAAGTAAACTAAACAGCTGGGATCGTTTTACTAAACGTTGCAACAGCTCTGTCATGAATCAAGGTGTAACAAAATGCCATGATATTAATTCCGCTTTTCTGCCCCACAGCTTACGTATGTTTTCTGTTAACTGCTCTCGGAGTGACGGCTGGTGCACACCGTTTGTGGAGCCATCGGTCTTACAAGGCAAAGCTACCATTACGGGTGTTCCTGGCTGCTGCCAACTCCATGGCTTTTCAGGTGATTTTTATTGCTGTAAAATGTGCCGGTGCTAGTACTTCCATCTTACTCATTCGACTGTGGATGTATTTGCATATTTGTTATGCAGAACTTACGATTTCTAAAAATTGATTTGATCTCGTTTTATTTCAAATGAAATATACTTTGCATTTTAATTGAGCTTGACTTGCATAAAACATCATTGAGTTTAAACATTAATGCTGTACACAAACATTCTGTCACCTATTTCATTCAGTCATTTGTATTTTATCGGATCAAATTAAGGTTTACTTTAACTGAAGAGAGGTTTTGTGCTGTGCAGCTGAAAGGTAAAAACCTATCCAGGATGTGACTGAATTCTGTAAACAATGAATCGGTTTCATATTAACATGCTGATCATGATGGGATATGATCAGCTGCTCGTAAGAGATGCAGCAAAAAGTCAGTTTATATTCTGCAAGATGCCAGACTTAATAGCTAGTGAGTCACAATTAGTGCAGTGAGTGGGATTCAAGTTGCATAACATGACAGTTCATTACAGACTGTTTATAGCACACTTTAGTTGAAGAATTGAAATGATAAAACGTAAAAGAGACAGGTGCTGAAGTAAACTGTGCTGCTGTGTGAAATGTCTTCTAGTGGTTTGTTTGTTGACACTGAAGTAAACTTTATGAAGTGTGAATATTTTGAACCCATACTTTGGATCACAACGTGAATATAATCAGGGTGTTTTGGGTAGGATCATGCATGAAATTCTGGTTTAAAAGGTGCTTGTAAGAAGGAAACTTCAGACCTTTCTTCCTACATTCTGTCACTTAGTAATTTACTTACCAGCTGAATATTTTGCCCAGAATTTTAAACTAGCTGTTTTTCTGAAGGAAGCTAGTTCACAATGCCAGTTTTGGCCATTCTGTCTCTCGCTTTGATTGCTATGTTAATAGAAAGTTGAAAAATAATTGCCAAAAAGTATTTGAGTTTTTTCTCTGGAAAAAAATCTCCTTTCTTGGGAAATTGTTCTAAAAATAGAAATGAAACCAAAGCAAAACAATGTGTTCACACTCACGAAATGTCCCGAATGAGGGGGGCAGGTTACTTGCAATCCTTCCATGTTGACCATGCACTAACTGCAATATTGGTCAGACCAGGGCTTGTGTTGAAATTTCATTAAGGTACTGGTCTAAGAGCCTTGAATTTGCGTGAGGACCTCTTTTTTAAAAAATCCAATTATTTCTGCTGGGTCCTTCACTAACAATTTGATAAACTCACTGACCAAGATGTACTACAGGAGGGGGTGGTGTGATGTATCTGTCTTTCGGGCTAATAGAATCAGTGAAACAGTCGATTAGTTGGATACTCTAAATTACAGCTAGTATAGGTGGGTGGTAGGAGAATCTCGTGGGAACTGATGGGCATTTTTGAGAAAATGTGTGTCTGGGAGATAATTAGCCACTAAATGGCTTTCTCCTGAAATGAGTAAAGGAGCCAATGAGGGAGGAGATAGCAGGAGCATCTGGACAAAATGGAACTACGCACTAACACTTTCCCACCGCAGGTCTTTGGCGAAAGCTTCAGACTGAACTCAACGGGGCACCTAAATGCTGGAGCAACTCAGCGGAACAGGCAGCATCTCTGGAGAGAAGGAATGGGTGATGTTTCGGGTTGAAATCCTTCTTCAGACGGGCCACCTACCGGATAATGAAAGGTCTAGATGGAGTGGACATGGAAAGGAGGTTTCCAGTAATGAACCAGTCTAGAACCAGAAGGCACAGGCTCAGAATAAAAGGAAATGTGTTCAAAATGGAGATGAGGGGGAATTTCTTTAACCAGAGGGTACTGAATCTGTACAATTCATTGCCACATTTGGCTGTGGTGGCCAAGACATTGGGTATTTTTAAGATGGAGACTAATAGGTTTTAGATTAGGAAGAGTCAAGGGTTACAAGGAGAAGGCCGGAGAATGGGGTTGAATGGAAAAAATAGACCAGCCATGATTGAATGGTTGATTGGACATGATGGGCCGAATAGCCTTATTCTGCTCCTATGTCTAATGGTCACTTGTGTTTTGGATGTCATCGCTTTGCAACGGAATACATCACTGAATTCACTCACGCTGCAGCCACAACATGGGTTGGAAAAGTGCATGTTGTGCCTTTTCCAGCTCACATACGCTAATGTATCCGGGTAGCAACTTGGACTTACAGATACAGCAAAGGGGGCAGAGAGAGCATATAACATTTAACTGAAGTGCAGGACTTCCAGTGTGCAAAATGTGCAGCATATAAGGATGGGCAATCAATATTGTCCTTGGTAGGAACAATCCTATCGCACAAATTATTTATTTTTTAAATATTTGATGCTAGAATGGCCATGTTGAATCTTGCTGGATGGATAAATAATCAATTGTTAAGTCTTTTTGAGTAATCATCTAATCACTTTTAAGCATTTTTGTTTGGCTATCTGGTTTTATGATTTATGCAATTATGATCTATTTATGATTTGCATTTCAAGAATCAAGAGAGTTTATTGTCATGTGTCCCAGATAGGACAATGAAATTCTTGCGCTGCAGCACAACAGAATATTGTAGGCATAAATACAGGCCCATATACCATAGAATATATATATATATATACTAGACTAAGTGGGACCCGTTGGGCCCCATGTTTACACGGGAGGGCTGGTACCCCGACGCAATATTCCACCTCTCCACCAATTCCAATATTGGTGGCCAGTGGGGGGGACTTTCTGGAGCGCTGGTATGGGTGTTGTTGGCTGCAGGGACTACTGGACTCCAGAGGGCTAGTATGGACATTGTGGGCCAAATGGATTCTTGGGGTGGCAGCTCAGTCCATCAAGCCTGATGTGCTGGCAGCTCACTCACGGCTGGTGGGCTGGCAGTTGACTTGCGGCTATTCCTTGAAATTCCATGTCAAGCAGAGTGCAAGGCCACCAAATTCAAATCCATTTTCCTACCATTTCAAGCAGGGTGCAAGGCCACCAAAATTCAAGTGCAGTTTCTTATCTCTTCGAGCAGGGTGCAAGGCCACAAAATTCAAGTGCAGTTTCATACCACTTCAAGCAGGGTGCAAGGCCACCAAATTCAGGTTCAGTTTCCTACCACTTCAAGAAGGGTGCAAGGCCACCGAATCTGGGGGGTGGGGGGGTACGACGTGTGTCCCCCATGTTTTGAGAGGTGGGGGACAATTTCCCCCACCCCCCATGTTATCTCTTCCCTGTTTCTCCCGCGGTCACGCAGTCAAACTGCTGCGTTGAGGCAATCGAGGCTCTCCGTGTTGAAGCCCCTGCCGGGCAATGGTAGATCCCGCGGCCGATTTTAAGCCGCGCCGGGCGATGAAAGGCCCAGCAAACGGGCCAATTCAAGCCCCACAATTCGGGGCGGAAGAAGCTGCTGTTGTTGCTGGAGCTCCTGAAAGTCGGTCACCAACCAGGGACCTGCGAGCTCCCAATGTTACCGTCCACAGGGCCCGCGACCGAAGCCTCCGAAGTGCGAGTAGCAGCCGCGACGCCACCACTGCCTCCGAAGTCAATCAGCTCCATGATGGTAAGTCCACAGCTCTGCGACTGGAGCCCTCAAGGTCGATTTCCGTTGGAGGCCGCCATCATTGGCTCTGACCTTCCTTCCATCGAGGGGATTTATCGCAGTCGCTGCCTCAAAAAGGCTGGCAGTATCATCAAAGACCCACACCATCCTGGCCACACACTCATCTCCCTGCTACCTTCAGGTAGAAGGTACAGGAGCCTGAAGACTGCAACAACCAGGTTCAGGAATAGCTACTTCCCCACAGCCATCAGGTTATTAAACCTGGCTCGGACAAAACTCTGATTATTAATAACCCATTTTCTGTTATTTGCACTTTATCAATTTATTTATTCATGTGTGTATATATTTATATCATGGTATATGGACACACTTATCTGTTTTGTAGTAAATGCCTACTATGTTCTGTGTGCTGAAGCAAAGCAAGAATTTCATTGTCCTATACAGGGACACATGACAATAAACTCACTTGAACTTGAGCTCCACGATGTTAGGCCTCAGCACAAATATTTTAATTTACATAATTTTTCGCCTTCTTTCACTGTCTCTCAAGTCTTCCCCAGGATTGTTATAGTAAGGTGCGTGTGTGTGTGTGTGGAGTGGGAGGAGATAAAATTGTCAGTTGTTATGCACACTTGTCATCAGGCCACCAGGAAATTGCCCCCCCCCCCACCGGGGTGACAACGACCCTAAGCACACAGCCAAAGACAACGCAGGAGTGGCTTCGTGACAAGTCTGTGAATGTCCTTGAGTGGCCCAGCCAGAGCCCGGACTTGAACCTGATCGAACATCTCTGGAGGGACCTGAAAATAGCTGTGCCTCGATGCGCCCCATCCAATCTGACAGAGCTTGAGGGGATCTGCAGAGAAGAATGGGAGAAATTACCCAAATACAGGTGTGCCAAGCTTGTAGCGTCGTACCCAAGAAGACTTGAGGCTGTAATTGCTGCCAAAGGTGCCTCAACAAAGTACTGAGTAAAGGGTCTGAATATTTATGTAAATGTGATATTTCAGTAATTTCTTTTTAATTACTTTGCAAAAATTTCTAAACACCTTTCACTTTTTTATTATAGGGTATTGTGTGTAGATTGATGAGAAAAAAAATGCAATTGATCAATTTTAGAATAAGGTTGTAACGTAACAAACTGTGGGAAAAGTGAAGGGGTCTGAATACTTTCTGAATGCACTGTATTTCCATACTCTTTGTACTTAATCTGGGATTGTGTTTATGTATAGTAATCTACTGAATTGCATGCAAATTTTTTTTGAAGATTCAAGAACTATTGACTGCTGAAACAAGCGTAATGCAAGGCAAAGCTGCTTTTATTTAGAATCTGGATTGTGCAGTCGTGGGTGATTGGAGGCACCCAATCATCCACAACAGATTTAATTTTGCATAAAGTCGATATGGACTCTGGGTCGATTGTACAAGTTCCAGTACATAATCTATCGATGATATTAACTCTACACATGAACCCAACGACAGTGCCTTTGTGCTGCATGCGGAGATTGTTTTTTAGTCCTTCATAGAGAATAGGTGCAGGAGTAGGCCATTTGGCCCTTCGAGCCAGCACCGCCATTCAATGTGATCATGGCTGATCATCCACAATCAGTACCCCGTTCCTGCCTTCTCCCCATATCCCTTGACTATCTTTAAGTGCTCTATCTAACCCTCTCTTGAAAGCATCCCGAGAACCGGGCTCAACCGCCCTCTGAGGGAGAGAATTTCACAGACTTACCACTCTCTGTGTGAAAAAAGTATTTCCTCACTCGGTTCTAAATGGCTTACCCCTTATTCGTGAACTGTGGCCCCTGGTTCTGGACTCCCCCAACATCGGGAACATGTTTCCTGCCTCTAGCGTGTCCAAATCCTTAATAATCTTATGTTTCAATTAGATCACCTCTCATCCTTCTAAATTCTAGAGTATACAAGCCCAGCTGCTCCATTTTATCAACATATGACAGTCCCGCCATCCCTGGAATTAACCTTGTAAACTTACACTGCACTCCCTCAATAGCTAGAATGTCATTCCTCAAATTTGGACACCAAAACTGCACACAATACTCCAGGTGTGTTCTCACTAGGGCCCTGTACAACTGCAGAAGGACCTCTTTGCTCCTTTACTCAACTCCTCTTGTTATGAAGGCCAACATGCCATTTGCTGTCTTCACTGCCTGCTGTACCTGCATGCTTACTTTCAGTGACTGATGAATAAGGACCCCAGATCCCGTTGTACTTCCCCTTTCCCCAACTTGACACCATTTAGATAATAATCTGCCTTCCTGTTTTTGCCACCAAAGTGGATGACCTCACATTTATCCACATTAAACTGCATCTGCCAAGCATCTGCCCACTCACCCAACCTGTTCAAGGTCACCCTGCATCCTCATAGCATCCTCCTCACAGTTCGCACTGCCACTCAGCTTTGTGTCATCTGCAAATCTGCTAATGTTACTTTTGATCCCTTCATTTAAATCATTAATATATATTGTAAATAGCTTTGGTCCCAGCACCGAGTCTGCGGTACCCCACTAGTCACTGCCTGCCATTCTGAAAGGGACCCGTTAATCGCTACTCCTTGTTCCTACCTGCCAACCAATTTTCCATCCATGTCAGCACTCTACCCCCAAATACCATGTGCTCTAATTGTGCGCTCTAATCTCCTATGTGGGATCTTATCAGACATGGGAGATCTGTGGACGCAGGAGGACTTGCTTGAAAAAGGGTTGCTTTTATTTTCAACTAAAGGGGTAAAGGGCCTTTACACCATGCACATTTGTTAATCGCGCTGTACCTTCCGCCGCTCCAGAATTTGTACGTTAAAGCAGCGCACTTTATTTACAGTGCATTGGTACCATTGGGAAGATGTGATCCCATATCTATTTCATTATCACCACAGCTTGGTTTACACTAACCCAGCTTGGCAGTCGAGAGACGGACTCTCACAACAACAGCTGCCTGCACACGTACACCCTGCATCATTAATCAGAGAGATGTAGCTAATTTAAAAAAAAAGTGGAACTCCCTGTGCAATGATGGTCAATATATTCTTGTAGAGGGACCATGATGACCTGACTGGCCTGACACATTCTAGAGTGATGGGATTTTTATAACCAATACTGCAATAGCTGCACTTTAATTACAATGTATTATAAAAGAATAGAAGGTAGACAAAAATGCTGGAGAAGCTCAGCGGGTGAGGCAGCAACTATGGAGCGAAGGAATATGTGACGTTTCGGGTCGAGACCCTTCTTCGGATGTGGGGGGGGGGGGGCGGGAAGAAGAAAGGGAAAGGCGGAGACAGTGGGCTGTGGGAGAGCTGGGGAGGGGAAAGAGGGAGAAAGCAAGGACTACTTGAAATTGGAGAAGTCAATGTTCATACCGCTGGGGTGTAAACTACCCAAGCGAAATATGAGGTGCTGCTCCTCCAATTTGCGGTGGGACTCACTCTGGCCATGGAGGAGGCCCAGGACAGAAAGGTCGGATTCGGAATGGGAGGGGGAGTTGAAGTGCTGAGCCACTGGGAGATCAGGTTGGTTATTGCGAACTGAGCGGTGGTGTTGGGCGAAGCGATCGTCCAGCCTGCACTTGGTGTCACCGATGTAGAGCAGCTGACACCTAGCGCAGCGGATGCAATAGATGAGGTTGGAGGAGGTGCAGATGTTGTGCCGCCCCTGGAAAGACGGCTTGGGTCCTTGGATGGAGTCAAGGGGGGAGGTAAAATGACAAGTGTAGCATTTCCTGCGGTTGGAAGGAAAAGTACCAAGGGAGGGGGTGGTTTGGGTGGAAAAAGACGAATTGACCAGGGAGTTACGGAGGGAGCGGTCTCTGCGGTAAAGGGCCTTTACACCATGCAAATTTGTAAATCACGCTGTACCTTCCGCTCCTCCAGAATTTGTACATTAAAGCAGCGCACTTTATTTACAGTACATTGGTACCCTTGGGAAGATGTGATCCCATATCTATTTCATTATCAGCACAGCTTGGTTTACACTAACCCAGCTTGGCAGTCGATAGACGGTTTCCGCAGAGACCGCTCCCTCCGTAACTCCCTGGTCAATTCGTCCCTTCCCACCCAAACCACCCCCTCCCCTGGTACTTTCCCTTGCAACTGCAGGAAATGCTACACTTGTCACTTTACCTCCCCCCTTGACTCCATCCAAAGGCCTAAGCAGTCTTTCCAGGTGCGGTAGAGGTTCACCTGCACCTCCTCCACCCTCATCTACTGCATCCGCTGCTCTAGATGTCAGCTGCTCTACATTGGTGAGAGCAAACGTAGGCTTGGCGATCACTTCGCCCAACACCTCCGCTCAGTTCGCATTAACCAACCTGATCTCCCAGTGGCTCAGCACTTCAACACCCCCTCCCATTCCGAATCCGACCTTTCTGCCCTGGGCCTCCTCCATGGCCAGAGTGAGTCCCACCGCAAATTGGAGGAGCAGCACATCATATTTCGCTTGGGTAGTTTTCACCCCAGCGGTATGAACATTAACTTCTCCAATTTCAGGTAGTCTTTGCTTTCTCCTTCTTTCCCTCCCTTCCCAGCCACAGCCCACTGTCTCCGCCTCTTCCTTTCTTCTTCCCGCCCCCCCCCCCCCACCTTCACATCAGTCTGAAGAAGTGTCACAACCCGAAACGTCACCTATTCCTTCACTCCATGCTGCCTCACCCGCTGCGTTTCTCCAGCATTTTTATTTACCTTCGATTTTTCTGATTTTTAAGTTAAAGTGTGAAAAATCGGAACAGTACGAGTTTGAAATGGGGGGCAAAATACTGCCAATCAACTGCTGTCTCTAAGGGGGTTGCGTCCAATCACCGACCAGCTTCCCATAAAATTCCCGTCCAATCAGCCGTGGTCTACAAGGGCATTGTGTCCAATCACATAATGCGATGGTCACTCGGCGGCCAATCAGATGCTGTCTCCGAGGGGTGTTGCAGCCAATCACCGACCAGCTTCCCTTACTGAAGCAGAACATAGCTGCCCCCAACACTTTGCTCTGCTGTTTGCACACAGTGCTAGGCAAAGAGACATTTTGTGTGTAGGTATGTGTGTGTGGGAGAGAGAGGGGGGGGGATGGAGAGAGGGGGGGAAGGGAGAGAGAGGGGGGAGGGGAAGGAGAGAGAGGGGGGGAGGAGAGAGAGGGGGAGGAGAGAGAGGGGGGAGGGGGTAGAGAGAGAGGGAGGGAGAGAGAGAGAGGGGAGGGGGAGAGAGAGATTCCTTCCATCATATGCATGTTAGCAAAATCAATATGCATGTTAGCGAAATTAGCTGTCGCATAACATCAACCTGAAAAAAAAAGAGAGAGAGAGAGAGATTCCTTCCTTTCTTCCTTCCATCCAGCCCCTTAATGTTTCCCCAGGCCATGGGGGAAACGTTGCAACCAAATGACTTTCAATGATAAACTTCTGGACAAATGCAAGCAAGCAGCTGTAACATATACACAATAAACTATATTACAAATACACAATAAACAAGTTATGCAGTCTTGTACTCTTACATGGATATGACTGCACATAAAACATTTTTTTTTTTAAATTTCATTTAAATGGCACCGCGTAAAAATACTGATTTCCTCAGCAAAATATTGATTTTCAGGTACTAGAATACTGAAATGCTCTGACAAAACTTGGCAGCTCTGAATATATCGCAAAATCAGCAAGCTACTAAAATACCCCTTAAAATCCAGGAACTAAGGCGAGCCCCTGGACCCCAACCGTAATGGGCGACGCCTTCGCACTCACACTCGCGCTCTGTCAACCCGTGCACTCAGAGTAAGATTTTTCATTTTCAAATGGTGGCAGGTATGCATTTGAAATTCTTTATTAAATGTTATAAAAGCATGGTGTTTTTTTTAAACTTGGGTAACTTTCTTGCTTGTGTTCCATAGTTTGGGCAGTAAGGTGATTTATACTGAGTGCCTTGAGGTGTTATTGCCGCTTTAGATCTATAGCACTTGTTCTCATAAAGGGTTCTGGATCTTAAAACGTTAGCTTTGTTTCTCTTCTCACCGGCATAGCTTGATCTGTTGAGTATTTTCATCCTTTTCCATTTTAATTAGATTTCCAGCATCTAGTATTTTTCATTGATGTGTGTTCTGGCTGACCAGCTTTTGGTGGTAGTGAGCCAGTGGACTGTTCTTGGGCATTCGTGTCCTGGCTGCAGTCATGTGCCTTGAATCTAATGCATCCAGATTGTTCTGGGCTCTCATTGATCAGTATGCTGAAATCGACGGTATTAAAAGCCATCCCCCAGATTTAAAGTTGAAGGTAATGAAAGCAACTTTCTGCAACAGTTAATGATTTTGCAATTTGCATTAATCAGGTAAGTAATTAAAATTAATATTCTTTAGAACAAGGAAGATTGTTCTCATTGCGTCATTGGCAGTGTATTTTACAAAGAAAGTGCAGAGAGCTTCATAGGGATATAGTGCGTGACTGCAGGTGAGGAAACCGCAAATTAAGTATTATATAGAAAAATGTGAGATAATCCAATTTGGGTGAAAAATGTAAAAATCTCACTTTTTTAAATGGTGTCAGATTGATAATTGAAATGTGTTTGAGTCCAAAGAGATCAAGGTGTTGTAATACATAAATTACTGAGAGAGAACCTGGAAGAAGAGTAAATAATTCTGAGGGAATCCTTATGTTTGACTTTGGATGCGATGAGATTTGAGTATAAGAATATAGATGACTTGCATAGTGCCTTGGCAGGACTGACCTGACTAGACTGACCTGACTAGACTGATTGTGTACCAGTCTGTCTTCCCTACCTGGGAAAAGATATTCTTGAAATGGGAGGAAGAGCAGCAAAGGTTTTTGGAATGTTCATGAAGATGTGTGGCATCAGCATGGATGCATATTGCCAACATTCGGTCTAGAGTTTAGCAGAAGCGAAGGTTCTCTCGTTGAAGTGTGCAAAATTCTTCTGGGGGTTTGATAGAGTAGATGCAGCAATAATGTTCCCAGCTCGGTTGTTGAAAACCAGGAAGCATAATCTTAAATGAACAGGTTGGTCATTCTGCCCTGGCATGAGAAGGTTAATTCATTCTGGAGATAGTTAATCATTTGACAAAATCTGTGCTGGAGAGAGACGGTCATTTAGTCTGTTCAACCAAAAATGGATAGATCTTTGGATATTAAGAACATATGATCCTGACTTTGGCTGCCCTCTATCAGAGTTTGCACATTTATCCCACATACCCTCACGAGTTTGCTTTCGCAATCCAAAGGTTTGTAGGTTAAATTATGAGTTTAGTTACCCATTTGCACTATCAGTTCCTTTTTGCCTTAAAGGATGCAAAATTGTGTAAAGTGAGCATGTGTGGAAAGTATGTTGCAGAATATAAAGTAGGTATGTTACAATACTTACCTTCAGCGGCGCTGCAATTCTGCCACCGGCCGTGTGCGCGATTTTGGTGCGTTTGATGGGGGGCGGGGTTAAAACGCGGTTTTCTCCGACCTGGTCCTGGATTATATTTTGTTGGAGTGCAAGCTTTTGCTGAAAAATCGTTCCGACGGCCGTTCTGTGTCTTTTTAAAAAAAAATTCGCCCGACAAGTTAATCGCTGGAGTGAGTTTAAAATCAGCTTCTGAAGCCGTCAATGCCGACAACGGGGACGGATTTTATGTAGGGGACAGGTAAAAGAAAGTAGTTTATTTTTATGTATAAAAGTGTTTCTTAAAAGGGCTTTCTCACGGTGCGACCTGAAGCAAGACTTAACAAGAGTTTAACATCGTGGGAACCTTCTGCGATAGCAGTACGGCATTCGTGAAACACCGAGGACCTCCGTGGCGCTAACGGCAGGTAGTCGTGTAACTTTGTACGGTCGGGAGAAAATTCAAAAATTTTTGAATTTCTCCAAGAGTGACTTGAGCAGCGTTGCAACATTGTATGAACGCAGATGCCAGTGCGATATCCGTGCGATATCCGTAATGACTCTTCCGGGTACCGTGGGAACTCCTGCGAACGGTAAACCCGGAAGCTGACAGAGGGGACATAAGGTGAGTAAAAAAGGTGGTCTCAATATCGCCAATGGACCATGTGTCCATCGAGGACGTCCCACCTAATTGTCATTGTTTGAGAATCTTTTTCACAGTAAGACTTGCAGAGATGCCTCTCAGAAAAGCGCAAAGAAAGGGGTCAAAGAAAGTCAGAAAGTTTTTAGCCATGCAGGTAAATGAGGAGGAGACTCAGCAAGAGAGACAGGTGGAGAGGCAAGAGGAGATGCCAGAGATACCACTGCCTGTGGGCTCCTTGGAGCAGGGAGAGGGTGATCAAGGTGGATTTGAGATTGCCTCCCCAGTAGCTGTTGCCTCCCCAATAGCCTCAGCAGACGATAACATAAAGGGAAGATGGCAGAAGGTAAGGCCATATAACTTCAACAGGGAACAAGAGGGGGAACTGGTGGAGTGGTACGAATGCAATGAGATTCTCTATGACAAATCCAGAGAGGATTATAGAAATAGGGAGAGAAAGCGCAACCTGCTGGAGACGAAGGCTGCGGAGTATCCCGGGTGCTCATGTGAGAGGTGATGTGATGCTCATGTTGGTGGCTCCACATTTTATTATATCCTGAAGTGTGATAAAGCTTTTACCTCAGCATTTTGATTGTCATTGCTTGTTTACCTCACTGCTAAATACATTTATTTTTTACTATCAGCTTGATGTCTGCAAATCGTCATTAATACATCACTACAAGATGAATGTCTCTAATGTTATAATCCCTCTCATGCTGAAACACAAAATACCATAATGGAGGTGATATAATCACATTTTCACTCATTTACATTTTTGAGTGTGCAGGACCCTGAAATGTTCAGTTATTTAAACATGTTCTTCACCTCTTGGTAGACAATGAAATAAGAGAATCAGCACGGTAAATGTGATACAAAGTCTTTATTCGTATTTGACAATATAAGAAGACGAATTCTGTCACATAGTGAGAGGAGATGCATCACACAAAACATTTGTCTGTAAAAGGGCCTCGCAAACACGAAATACAACAAATGAGTCACGCGAGATTATTTAAAACACATTATATCCATCAACCTCCGCTACAAGCGTGAACTCAGGCATTTAAAGGGACAATGCAATGTTCTAAACGGTAGGTTTTGTGGACGAACATCTTATAGGATGCACTTTTCAGAGGACAACACTAGGAAGTCAGCTTATAACATGCAGTAGTGTTCCTGTGGTCGGCTACCCATCAATATAGCTGTCCTGCCATGGCACACTCCCCAATTGTGAATTGTAGTAAGCGCAGAGATGGTCTCTTTGCTCTTTCACACTGGATGTGCCCGAGTTACCTTTCAAACGCTGCAGTGAGACCATTTTCAACTTGTTCGCACCACTTCTCCAAGCACCTAGTGTTACTTCCCCTGTGTCACTGTCCACTATGTCACCGTCCTGGATGGATGTTTCTGATCCAGCAGCTGCACCTCTCATTCGGATCAGGTTGTGCAGAACACATGCTGCATATACTATACTCTCCACATTCTTGGGCCTCTGCTCCATTGTCTTGAGCAAGCATCTAAATCTGTTTGCCAAGATGCCAAAATAATTTTCTACTACCCTCCTGGCCCTTGACAGCCTGTAATTGAAGATCCTCTGTTCCCTAGTTAGATTCCTCTGTGGATATGGCTTCATAATCCAGAGCCGTAGTGCAAAGGCTTCATCAGCAACCATCGCATATGGGATGTCCGGGCTGTCTTCTCCTGACAGAGGTTCTGGATCAGGCATGCCTGCTGTTCCACCTTCCATTTTCTTTCCAAGCCATGTTTCTTTCCAAATCCGGCCATCACCAACACTTCCAGGTGTGCCCACATCCACGTACAGGAAGTTGTAGTTATAATCAACCACCGCCATGAGTACAATTGAGTGGAATTTCTTGTAATTGAAATAATTTGAGCCACCTCCAGGTGGTTTACGAATTGCCACATGCTTGCCATCCAAAGCCCCACATGTGTGAGCAAAGTTCCACCTGTTTTCAAACCCCAGTGCAACTCTCTTCCACGCATCTGGTGTACTGGGGCATTCCATCACTTCAGCTGAATAAAATTGGATGATCGCCTCACAGGTTTCTCGGACAATACCACAGATGCTGTTGGTGGCGACAAGAAAGTTGTAAGACAGACTTTTATAAGAATCGCCTGAGGCCAAGTAGCGGAGGGTGATTGCTATGCGCAACCCTGGTTCCAGTGCCTTTCTCATTACAGTGTCAGTCTTCTTCAGCAGAGGTCCCAAATTATTCTTTAACTCATTAAAGAGCTCGGGTGAAATTCTGACAAAGTTTTTGAATGCACTTTTATCCTCTTCGCACAGCACATTAAGCAGTTGCTCATATTGTCCAAATTGAGGTCTCCGTTGAAACATGGGCTTAACCCAGGGAGACTTCCTCTTAATTCTCTTTTTAATTAATCTCACCCTTCTGCCTTCACGCAAGCGTTTTCGATGCACATGTTGCGCTAATGCATACAGCGCGTCAATGAAAATAACAACCAGCCTGTACTCGAACCAACTTTGTATAGGCATGTCTGCAAATGAGCCAATTCTACGAACGGAGGATATTTATATAGTGTGTGAAAAAAAGTGACATCATTTGTGCCACGTGATTAACTACACTACAGTCCACGATGTTCATTCACGATTAACGGGAAAGATCGGGAGACGGACAAGTCACTCGCACAAATGACAGAATTGCCGAGTACCGTGGGAACTCTTTATCTACCCCCCCGTTATATCGTGCGGAACTCGTGCTGGACCACGACCACTTCACTCTTGTGACATCTTGCGTCAGGTCGCACCGTGAGAACCGGCCATAAGGCATTTAATTCACATTTTAAGTTGCGAAACGGGGATTTTTTCCCCCGTACGTACCGGCAGTGTTTTTGCTGCCGATATGGGGACTAAATCACCGCAACCGCAACGTTCCAATTGATCGCGTTCCAGAAAAACCCACTCGCAAGCTGATTTAAATGGCCATTAATTTACAGGTATTAATCATTAAATTCCTTCAATTTGGCCTATAAACCCATGACAATGAGATTTAAAAATTATGTTATATTGTGAATTCTTGTGTGAATGTTATTTGGACACTTAGGCTATTTAAAAATGTTAATCTATTCTTAAGAAATGGATAGATGTTTAGATCTAGTAATTGAATTTTGTAAATTAGCTACAATTAGGTAACTAATTAATTATATGCTTTCATTTCAAGTCATCTAAGTAAGGTTGTTTCATATTTGTTTCAGAATGCTTCAATCTACAATAACTGAAAATTTCTTTCAATTCTCTTAATTTTTAAGAAAGTTATGGGCATTTGACTGTCCTCGATCACAGCTTTTGTGTTAAGTCAATGGAAAAGCAATAGGGAACAAGATGCTAATTTCCGAGTATGAAAATGGCCATACCTTTTTTACTGAAGATATGAAAGTGAATTAGGTGTCAAATTAAACTTCTTTTTATGCTTTATCTGATGGGATAAATTGCACTTGATTTTTAAAATCTCAAAATTTTGTGACATTGCTATATAAAGAAGTGGTGCAATGTGATGAATGGGATTGCTTCTCTGTAGATGGACTAAATGTCATCCTGTATTAGAAGTGTAAGAGAAGAGCTAGTCAGCCAACAGGCCCTTCTAGTCTGCTCCATTATTCATTCAGACCTTATTCCCCAATGCCATTTTCCAGCATCATCTCCTTGAACGTGTAGAAATATACCACTTTGTATTATGAATGAACAGAGTGAGTGTCGACAGGGCTCCAGGGTAGAGAATTCCAAAGGTTCACCATCCCATGAGTGATGACATTCTCTTCACGTGAATCTTAAAAGGCCACTTATTCCGAAGCTGTGATACCTGGTCCTAGACTCCTCAATCAGGGGAATCCTTCTCTGTGCTTCTAGCTGCCAAGCTCTTTAAGCATTTTAAGTTTTGATGAGATCTCTTCAGTCCCCTCAATTCTAGAAAATGCAGTCCCACGCTATCATTAAACCTGGAACCAATCTGATGCAGCTTCTGGTGATGCAAGAGATTGCAGGTGTTGGAGTCTTGAGTAGGAAAAACAAATTGTTGGAGGAACACAGCGAGTCAGGCTGCATCTTTAGAGAGAAGTGGTCTGGTCATGATTCTGGTTGAGATCATACTCCAGATTGATGTTTGAAGAAGAATTGGCCAGAAAAAATGTCCCTACTTGAAACATTGTTCATTTGCCTCCAGACATGCTGCTTGACCACTAAGTTCCTCCAGCAATTTGATTTTTGCTGATGAATCTTCTATTGCAAATATATTCTTTTCTTGGACAGAGTCCAAGAACATCCATAACATCTAGATGTGATCTCACTGATGCCCGGTACAAGTCTTACTCCTGAATTCAGACCCTCTTATAATAGCGCTGATGTACCAACAAATCATTTGTTTTTTTATTTACCTGCTTTTCTTCTGCAACTAGAATACAAATTGGTTCTCTAAATGTCAGTACATACCAGGCACCCTCCATTTAATAAACGCTCTGCTTTTTGCACATGTTTACTCATTGTATTCCATCTGCCATGTTCTTGCCCAAATACTTGGCTTATCCATATCCCCTTAAAGCCATTTCAAATCCTCCTCCATACCCAGAATCCCATCTTGTTTTCAATTATCAGCAAACTTGGAAATATGGCATTTGGTCTCTTGAGCCAAATTGTTGATAATTGACTATCAAAAGCTTGGGGTGTGGGGGGCGGCAAATATTGATTGTTTGCAGTACCTCACTAATTACAGGCTGCCATTTTGAGAGCAATCCATTAATTCCCATTGTTCTCCACTGACAGCCAGTTCTCAATCCATGTCAGTATAATGTCAACATCCTCATCCTCCTCGACCTGAGCGCAGCCTTCGATACAGTGAACCATAACATCCTGCTCACCAGACTCAAAGACCTCGGCATTGAAGGCTCTGCACTCAGCTGGCTCCGTTCCTACCTTTCCAACAGATCCCACTTCATCTCTCTCCACAACCACACCTCTGCTACAGCCGCAGTCACTCAAGGCGTTCCCCAAGGCTCCGTACTCGGCCCCCTCCTCTTCATCATCTACATCCTCCCCCTTGGTCAGATACTCCGCCACTTCAATCTGGACTTCCACTGTTACGCTGATGACACCCAGATCTACCTCGGCACCAAATCCCCCCACAACCCCCCCCCTCTCCCATATCAACTCCTGTTTGTCAGCTATAAAAACCTGGATGCAACATAATTTCCTCAAACTCAACAGCGATAAGACAGAATTCCTCCTCATAGGCTCCAAAGCCACACTCTGCAAATCAATAACCCCACTCTCACCATCGACGGCACCACTGTCTCCCCATCTCCCCAGGCCCGCAACCTTGGCGTGATCTTTGATTCCACCCTCTCCCTTGAGCCTCACATCCGCCATGTCATTAAAACCTCCTTCTTTCATCTCCGCAACATCGCCAAACTCAGACCCTCTTTCACACCTCCCGCTGCTGAAAGACTCATCCATGCCTTCATCTCCTCCCGACTGGACTATTACAACTCACTTCTCCTTGGCATCAGCTCCACCTACATCAACCGACTCCAACTGGTCCAGAACGCAGCCGCCCGACTCATCACCCATACCAAATCCTGGCATCACATCACTCCAGTCCTCAAACAACTTCACTGGCTTCCCATCTCCCACCGGATCACCTACAAAATCCTGATCCTCACCTACAAAGCCCTCCGCCATCTGGCCCCCCCATATCTCACTGGCCTCCTCTCCCCCTACCAACCCTCACGGTCCCTCAGATCCACATCAGCCGGTCTCCTCTCCATCCACAAGTCTAACCTCCGCAGTTTTGGGGACAGAGCCTTCTCCAGGGCAGCTCCCAGGCTCTGGAACTCCCTCCCCCAACTGATCCGCAATTCCGTGTCCCTCACCATCTTCCAGTCCCGCCTCAAGACCCATCTCTTCACCTCTGCCTATCCTTAGCCCCACGTCCCCGTCCCTTTTCATCTGTGCATTAATTGCCTCATACTGTGTTTTGTATTGAATTTTGTCTTTACTTTGTGTACTAGTCATGTCTACTATTTATTTCATTCCCCTTACATGTTTTTCCTCTTACCTGCTCAATTTTTGTAAGGTGTCCTTGAGACTCTTGAAAGGCGCCCATAAATAAATTTATTATTATTATTATTATTATTATTATAATGTCCCAATTTCCACTTTAGCCAAACTTCTGAACGGGACCTTTTATCGAATAATTTTCACAAATCCAAATACACCACATCCGCTGGTTTCTTCCCCCCTTTATATAATCCACTAGACTCATCCTGTAAAGGGCCTGTCCCACTTTCATGACCTAATTCACGACCTCTGCCAAGTTTGCCCTTGACTCGTACTCGCAGCATGGTCGTAGGAGGTCATAGGTAGGTCGTAGCAGGCCGTGATGCTAGTCGTGGGTACTCGTGGCATCAAGAAGGTCGGGGCGTTTTTTCTAACATGATGAAAAATGTCCACGAGTAAAAAAGGTCGTGAATTAGGTCGTGAAAGTAGGACAGGCACTTAAGAATGTCAATAGATTAGTCACAATTAAGATTCCTTTCATAAATCTATTAGCCCTGCTCAGTTCTAATATTTATATTATTCTGCTTTACCCTATTTCATTACATGTCTCTGTCACTGATGTTGAGTCAACAGGTCTGCAGTTACTTGAGTATGTTTCTTTCTCCCTTCTGCCTTAAATAGTGAGGCCACGTTGTAATCCACATGGACAATCACAGAATCTACCAAACCTTGGAAGATGATAACTAGAGCATCCATTATCTCTACAGTCACCTCTTTTAAAACTCTCTGAAATGCCAAGGATTTACCTTCCAGAGTCGAGAGAGATGGCACAGAAATGGCCCTTCGGCCCATCATGTCTGTGCCAAAACATCAATCAGCCATTTACAGTAATCCTACATTAATCCCTCCAGATTCTACCACTCACATGCACATTGCCTGTCGGGCAGCATCTCAAGAACATGAAAAGGTGATGTTTTGGGTTGGGATCGTTCTTCAGACTTTGGTTGGAGGAAAACAAAGCTGGAAAAGAGAAGGGGCAGAACAAAGCCTGGTGAGAGAAAGATGGATACAGTTGAGGGCGTTTATTGATAGGCACATGGTTGAACAGAGGCCGGAGATGAAAAGACATGGTGTGAGATAAAGGGGTGTGAATTGTGAAGCAGGGGAAGGATAATGGTGAAAGGAGAGGGGGAGGGCGAGAAATCGGTGCGAGTTCAAGTGGTGCACGAGGAAGATGGTAGGAAAGGAAAGAAGGAAGGAAAGGGAAAACAGGTTGTAACCCAGCATCTACTATTCCTTTTGACCGCACATCTGCGGGATGTGGGAGAAAACTGAAACATTCGAAGAAAACCCATGTGGTCACATGGAGAACATGTAGACTCCACGCTATTAATCCAGTAATACATAATATTAAGCCATTTCATATTTAACACCCAGGAACCTTGGTACTTTGGTTACAAAAAAGCTTTATGAAATGTTTTGCATTCTAAATATTACTTTTCAAAGCTGCTCCTTATAATTTGCAAACAGAATTTGGGTCAGGCTTCCATTTGGCTGATTCCTCACTTTTTGTCATGGGAATTCAAAATACTTTCAGGGGCAGATGCAAAAAGTCAAGATTTTATCCACAACATCCGAATATTTGGGTCATTTTTAAAAGATAAGCGGAAAGAAAAAAGAGGTGGGTTAGCTTTGTTGGTGAGGAATGATGTTAGTTCAAAGCTCCAGATCTGGAATCGTTTGAGTAGAGATGAGAAGTAAGGGTGAGATGTCACTGGAGGAAATATCATGTCTAAAATATCTGAAGAAATCCTGGTGGTTTGTAAGAAAGGTGCTTGTATAATCATAGGTGATTTTAATAATCATAGATTGGACAAATTAAGTGGGCAAGAGTAATGTTGATGATGAAATCATAAATGTGTATTCAGAATACATTGGAACTAATCAAGGAGCAGCGTTTTTCAGATCTGAGCCAGGATTAATGAATGATTTCCTGGGGAAAGAGCAACCAGTATTCTAGAAGTTTGAATTCAGTTTGGGAAACTCTGGTCCGAAACTAATGACCTAAACTTAAAGCCAATTAAAATGCTACGAGGACAAGGTTGGTTGAAGTGGTCTGGGAAAATGAAGGATAATTTGATAGTTCAATGGTAATGGACATGCAAAAAAAATTCTGAGATTTCAGCAAAGGTATATTCCAGTGAGAAAGAAGGAAGAGGTTGCTAGAAATCCTTGAGGATGAAACAAACAAGGACAAAACTGAGCCAGCAGTTGGGGTGTATTTGAATTTCCAGAAGGCATTTGATGAGATGCCGCATTAAAAGTCACTGCATAAGATAAAAGCACTAGGATTTGCAATAATATATTGGCATTGTCTATTGCCTGACTAACAGAAAAGAGTTGGGATAAGTGCGTTGCTTCCTTATTGACAAACAGTCGTTAGAGGAGCCATTGCTGGAATTATTTGGAATGGATGTAAATGATTTGGATAAAGTACCATATATACTATGACCATTTTTGCTAATGATACAAAAATAGTTGAGTTAGCCAGGGTTGTTTAACTCTGCAGGAAGTTATATAAAGATTGAGTGAGCAATAAATTGATAGATAAGGGTAGGATGTGGAAGGTTCTCCACTCTGCCAGGAAGAATAAAAAGGCAAATTCTTAATCAGAATGAGGATACAGAAAGCAGTGGTGCAAAAATGATAATTGGATCCTTTCATGAAACGCAGCGAGTCAGCATGCAGATTTAAGAAGTGAATAGAATACAGACCGTTTTATTGCAAGAAGTGATATGGATGAAAATAGAGAAGCTGCGATGCAACTTCACAACGCACAGGTGAGACCACACCTCGAGTGCAGCACACAGTTTTGTTATTTTAAGGAAGGATATGTTTACATTGTAAGCATTATTATTATTATTATTATTGCTTTATTTATATAGCACATTTTAAGTCAACTTGCATTGACACCAAAGTGCTTTACATAAATTAAATAATAAATTTACATACAAACCATAGAAAAAGGTTAAAAATAAATAAAGAAAGAAAATGGACACAACACATTATAGAGTTCAACACAAACGTCCCCCCACAACAGAATCAAAAATGTCTACTGTGGGGAAAGGCAGCAGAAAGTTAAGCCCTCTTCCTCTGAAACACCCGAGGTCGGGGCCCATTTGTGGCCTTGCAGCCAGTCCGATGTTTTCAGGACCCTCTTGCCGTGAAGCTGGAACACTGGCGTCGGGTGAAACAATTCCTCAAGCGGCTTGGAAAGTCTGGAGCGGCTGCCTCCTCCCCGGAGACCGGAGACTGGGGCACTCGTAGACTTCAGGCCGCGCCGGTTGGAGCTCCGACCCCGGCGAACTCGATCCCTGGCTCCGCGGCGCTCCAAATCCAGCGCCGCCCGCGGCCGGACGCCCGCAGCCACAGCTCCGCGATTTTTGGATCGACGGCCACAGCGCTCCGGAGCTTACCGCACGGCGACCCGGCAAGGCATCGCCCGCTCCGTGGCTCCGCTCCGTGATGGTGTCCTTGCGCTGCGCCGCCGCCGAAGCTGTAGTCCCGGCCGGTCCCGACAGGAAACGCCGCTCCATTCTCGATGGTAGGCCGCGATTACAGAGAAGTTTCTGTAGGATGATCCTGTGATGAGTTGTTTTGTAAGGTTGAGCAGGTTAGGCCTATGCTCAAGCGAGTGTGGAAGAATGAGCAGTGACCATTTGAAAAGCGAGATTCCAAGAGGATATTTTCCCCTAGTGAGACTGGTAGGGGTAGTTATTTCAGAATTCGGATCACCCACTTAAGACTGAGGATTTTCTTCCTTGAGGTGCTTTGGAAGTCTTTACCCAAGAGGTGAAATTATTGAATATATTCAAGGCGGAGACTTGCATTCATAAGGAGTCGGGGAATTGGGGTGAGAGATGGGAAAATAACATTGAGGCAAAGTTCAGTTCGGCCATGACCTTGCTGAAGGTGGAGCAGGCTTGAAGGGGCAGTGAGACAATTCTTGCTGTGATACCTGTGCTTTTAAAGGCCAGCTTTTCAAAAATAAAAATCAATTACATTGCAATTGATAAAATGCCGCATTAAAAGTTACTGCATGAGATAAAAGCATTAGGATTTGCAATTTACAGTAGCAATTTCTAAAAAAAAATATTATCACAATAGTTTAGGGGAACCTTCCAGATCTCATGGCAAAATATAGCACTGAACTTTTTTCTCTCTGCTACTTTATACCATCCTGTAACCTAATTGCTCTAAATGGATCAAGAGCACCAAGAACGCCTAATGGGCCTGTCCCACTTTCCCGAGTTACTCACAAATTCCCCCGAGTTTTCCCCTTGATTCAAACTTGGAGAATGTCCGTAGCGAGGCCGTAGGTGTCCGTAGATATATCGTAGCGGCTCGTTATGCCAGCCGTAGGTACTCGGGGCATCAGGTAAGTCGGGAAGTTTTTTCCAGCAGTAGACTGCAGTAAGATTTGGCAAAATTCTGACTGACCACATGAAAGTTTGTCAAAATTCTTGAAATTTACAATAAATTGTCCTCGTTTGGAAAACGACAGATTTAATGCTTGGATGCGGGTTCTATATTACCCTTTACGTCCCTATCACAGTCAGTTTGTGAGCTTAAGATAGACACAAAAAGCTGGTGTAACTTAGCAGGACAGGCAGCATCTTTGGAGAAAAAGAATGGGTGACATTTCAGGTGGTGACCCTTATTCAGACTAGTTAGTGATAAGGGAAATGAGAGATATACAGTGCATTCAGAAATTATTCAGACCCCTTCACTTTTTCCACATTTTGTTACGTTACAGCATTATTTTAAAATTGATTAAATTCATTGTTTTATCATCAATCTACACACAATACCCCAGAATGAAGAGGTGAAAACAGGTGTTTAGAAATTTTTGCAAAGTAAATAAAAAGACATAACTGAAATATCACATTTACATAAGTATTCAGACCCTTTGCCAGGACACTCAAAATTGAGCTGAGGTTCATCCTGTTTCCATTGATTATCCTTGAGATGTTTCTACAACTTGATTGGAGTCCACCAGTGGTAAATTAAATTGATTGGACATGATTTGGAAAGGCACATACCTGTCTATATATGGTCCCACAATTGACGGTGCATGTCAGAGCAAAAACCAAGCCATGAAGACGAAGGAATTGTCCGTAGACCTCCGAGACAGGATTACGTCAAGACACAGATCTGGGGGAGGGTATAAAATAATTTCTGCAGCATTGCAGGTGCCGAAGAGCACAATGGCTCCGTCATTCTTAAATTGAAGAACTTTGGAACCACCAGAACTCTTTATAGAGCTGGCCGCCAGGCCAAACTGAGCAATCGGGAGAAGAAGGGCCTTAGTCAGAGAGATGACCAAGAACCCGATAGTCACTCTGAAAGAGCTCCAGAGTTCCTCTGCGGCGATGGGAGAACCTTCCAGAAGGACATATATCTGCATAGAAGAACTATATCTGCAGCACTCCACCAATCTGGCCTTTATGGTAGAGTGGCCAGGCAGAAGCCACTCCTCAGTAAAAGGCACATGACAGCCCGCTTGGAGTTTGCCAAAAGGCACCTGAAGGACTCTCAGACCATGAGAAATAAGATTCTCTGGTCTGATGAAACCAAGATTGAACTCTTTGGCCTGAAAGCCAAGCGTCACGTCTGGAGGAAACCAGGCACCGTTCATCACCTGGCCAATACCATACCTACGGTGAAGCATGGTGATGGCAGCATCATGCTGTGGGGATGTTTTTCAGCTGCAGGAACTGGGAGACTAGTCAGGATCGAGGGAAAGATGAACAGAGCAAAGTACAGAGAGATCTTTGATGAAAACCTGCTCCAGAGCGTTCTGGACCTCAGACTAGTAACTAACTACTAGTACTAGTACTAGTAACTAACAATCACACAACACCCCTAACTTTTCACAGTAGCTGTGGGGTTACCTGAGCACCAGGTTCTGAGTTGACCTTTTGGGGGTGCTTCGGCCCTTCTTGTAAGAAAGAAACTAAGCTGAGGTCACTTGAATACGTGGGTGACATTCTGTGGTTCTGGCATCTGAAAGAGCAGAATTCGGAAAGTCTTGCAGTTGAATTTATTGTGGGGCAATTCAACACTTATGCAATTGAAATTCTGGTGCAATTCAAAATATGGACTATCCCTCTGCCTTCGCAGATACTGCTGAGTTCTTCCAGCAGTTTGGATCATTTGCTCCAGATTGCAGCATTTGCCGTCTCTTGTCTTTCCCTTTTGGCACTGTTTAGTGCTTTAACATGAGGACGGAGCCCAAACTAGAGATTTACATTGTGCAGCAAAAGTGATTAATTCTTCAAAATGAAAAACTGCCAGATACTGGCTGAAAAAAAAATACATATTGCAGTTTGAGCACAATACCATTAACTTCTTTAAGGCAATGTAATCAGTTTTGGTCCCAGGAAGTCTACATGATATGCTGTTATTTCTCTGCATGTCTTGGTAATAGAATTGTTCTTGGTTCATCACTGAAGTGTAATGCACTTAATATAACTTTGCTGTTCCAATGAAAAAACAAGAGGCAATTCATTGTCTCCCATAATCAGCGAAATTCTAATAATGTAAAGAGAATGTCTGAAATGAACAATTTGTGTGAAAGATTGTAGAGTGAAATTTAATGAACCACTAATAACACTTGCTAAAGTAGTTCAAAATTTCATCCCTATATTTTAAATTTCCTAATTGTTTGAAGTATTATTGAAAAACCAAATGCCTAAACTCGTTTCTTATTTGTATTTTTATTAGAAGCAATGTACAGTAGTATAAAACACGGCATATGACAAAATACATTTAATGTACATCTTCTATTTTAAATTTAACAAGAAAGTAGAACAAGAGAGAAAGAGCGAGAAAGAGAGAAAGTGAAAGAAATAGTGATGTGTAAACCCCTAGACTACCAGATAGTGCAGTCCAGGAGTGAACGAGTAAAAGCTTATAGAAGAATAAGAAGACAAAAACCAAAAATAATAAAGAAAAAGAAAAAAAGGACCCTTACGTGTTGATGTACCTGCTTCATTTCTCACCACACCCATCACCCTGTTCGTGAATCGGTTTAATTCCAGAGTTGTGTTGCACCATACTATACTTGTCATGAATCAATGAAAGGAGACCATATCTTTAAAAATTGCTCTGATTATCCTGCTAAGACGAGGTGCCTAAACTCTTTGAGCAGTGGCTACAATAGAAGGCTATAGTGTGTTCCTGGGATAACATGCTTTGTTGCAAATCTGATTTCAAGATCTGGCCATTGCCCTTGAAAAAGGTAGTCCGCTTGAATCACTGTGGTTCTCCCAATAAACGCCTGTTTTTAGATTTGGAACCAGTAAAACATTTCCAAGTCAGAATGGTATGTGACTTGGAGCAGAACCTTCAGATGATCAAATCAGATGATTCCCATACATCTGCTATCCTTGTTTCCCCATTCAAAATTGGGATCATTGTCAACTTTGCCAAGCAATTTAAAAAAAAAAATTTATTTGTAATGTATCACCAACTGTAGTTGGTTAGGATAAAAAATCGCCAATATAATTGATTGTAATGGGTTTGAACATTCCAATTAGATCCCCAGCTGATATTTCACGATAAAGAACGGGCAAGTCATAAATTGGCACACACCAGTTGTTCTCATTCTAAGTCACAAGAGTCAATTATGAGTAAGTAGATTGAATAGTAGGATGGCTACCAGCCACAAAGGTTCGTGAAACCAATTCTTTTGAAGGCCCAAGACTGTTTATGACATTGAAAGCTTTGACTTAACCTTCGGTGCTGTTTCTGCATACAAGTATCAGAGATGATGTTTTGCAGAATTCTAGGTGAAGTACTATGTCGATGCTTTATTGAAATGATCACCTTCTGACAAAGAACTAGTCTATTTACAAGGATGTTGCCAGGACTCGAGGGCTTTTGTTATAGGGCTAAGAACAATTTGTGTGAAGGGTTGTAGAGTGAAATTTAATGAACCACAAATAGCTAGTTAAGCAGGCTTGGACTCTATTCCTTGGAGCCCAGGAGACTGGGGGGTGATCTTGGGTGTACAAAATCATCAGAGGAAACACCTTGCTTCCTGTATGGACTCCATCCCCTACTAATTCCTCCGTCTACGCCGCATCTGCACCCAGGGTGAGGTGTTCCAAACCAGGGCTTTGGAGATGTCCTCATTCTTTAGGGAACGGGGGGGTTCCCCTCTTCGACTATAGACGAGGCTCTCACCAGGGTCTCTTCTATACCGTGTAATTTTGCACTCACTCCCCATCTCCCCACTCGTAACAAGGCCAGAGTCCCCCTTGTCCTCACCTTCCACCCTACCAGCCGTCACATACAACAGATAATCCTCCCGACATTTTCGCTACCTCCAATGGGATCCCACCACTGGCCGCATCTTCCCATCTTCTCCCCTTTCGGCTTTCCGCAGAGACCGCTCCCTCCGTAACTCCCTGGTCAATTCGTCCCTTCCCACCCAAACCACCCCCTCCCCTGGCACTTTCCCTTGCAACCGCAGGAAATGCTACACTTGACGCTTTACCTCCCCCCTTGACTCCATCCAAGGACCCAAGCAGTCGTTCCAGGTGCGGCAGAGGGTCACCTGCACATCCTCCAACCTCATCTATTGCATCCACTGCTCTAGGTGTCAGCTGCTCTACATCGGTGAGACCAAGTGTAGGCTTGGCGATCACTTCGCCCAACACCTCTGCTCGGTTCGCAATAACCAACATGATTTCCCGGTGACTCAGCACTTCAACTCTCCCTCCCATTCTGAATCCAACCTTTCTGTCCTGGGCCTCCTCCATGGCCAGAGTGAGTCCCACCATAAATTGGAGGAGTAGCACCTCGTATTTCGCTTGGGTAGTCTACACTGCAGCGGTATGAACATTGACTTCTCCAATTTCAGGTAGTCCTTACTTTCTCCCTCTTTCCCCTCCCCTTCGCAGCTCCCCACAGTTTCTGCTTCCGCCTCTTCCTTTCTTCTTCCCGCCCCCCCCCCCCAGCCCCACATCAGTCTGAAGAAGGGTCTCGACTCAAAACGTCACCTATTTCTTCGCTCCATAGATGCTGCCTCACCTGCTGAGTTTCTCCAGCATTTTTATCTACCTTAGAGGAATAGGTGAGGGAGGTGCACAGTTTCTTGCCCAGAGTAAGGGAATTGAGAACCAAATGACATAGGTTTAAGGTAAGGGGTGAAAGATTTTAAAGGAACCTGAAGGGTAACTTTTTTCAGAGGGTGATGGGTGTATGGACTGATCTGCTAGAGGAGGTAGTTGAGGCAGGTGCTATCACAATGTTTAAGAAACATTTGGACAGATACGTGGATAGGACAGTTTTAGAGGGATATGGGCTAAACGCAGGCAGGTGGGACTAGTGTGGCTGGGACATGTTGGTTGGTGTGGGCAAGTTGGGCTGAAGAGCCTGTTTTTACACTGTATGACTATCCTGTGCATCTCGCAAGAGAGAAGTCGGAATGAGGTTTGTTCCTCCAATGCAGAATTCCTTTGCTTTGAATCTTTCCATTACACTGAAGTGGTAACGACCATCTGTTTAAGTGGGAAACTAAAATTAATTTTCTCGAATAAACAAGTGAGTTCAAGAAAATGTACATTAGAACCAAATTTGTTTTTGCTTTGGGATCTCAGTCGATCTTTGTTTCTCAAAAGTAGTTGCCACTGTTTGAAGAGACAATAAGTTTAAAAATGCCTTTCCTGGAGCTGAAGAGAGTTTAAATTCGGAACCAAGCACTGATGTTGGCATTGCTGCATTGCAATCGCTTGGATTAAAGGAAGCACAAATTGCTGATCAAGCAACTTATTCAAAATATTGGCTAGAAGCACGATAGCCTAGTCACCATAAAATCCAGAGGGGGCCTGGATGTAGCTTGGCCTGGACATTGTAATCAATGTACTGAGCAATCTATAATTAAACCGTGCATTGCACAGTATTAGTTCCTTTGCAAAATCGTCCTAAGTTTCTGACTACGTTTTCATTTGTTTCTACCAGTCGCAACCAGTTATGACTCCAGCCACAGATTCATTAAGGAATCCATGTAGCCACTTAAAATTAAAGGTTGCTATTCTAATTTTCTTGGGTGATCAGTTGAGATGGAGGCTTTTACTTCCACTCCAGTCCTTGGGGTATATCAGAAGCCAATGATGAACCCACAAACATTGCCACAAAGTGGTAATTGGAAAGATAGTGCACTCCTGCAATTTAAACTGTCTCTGTGTGTTCCTGATGAATCTACGCTGTTCTCAGTGCCATCCTGAAGACTCTTCCTACATTTGGAGTAAAGAGAGTTGAGAGTGTTGACTTGATATATGTACCGAAACAGAACAATGAATTTCCTGTACAAACAACTTTTGTACAAGGACTGGCCTGAAGCAAGATGGCTCCACGGCGATCATCGATCACCCATTCACTCCAGTTCTATGGTCCTATGGGTTGATTTGTATTGGTGTCGGGAGTTATGGGGAGAAGGCAGGAGAATGGGGTTAGGAGGGTGAGATAGGTCAGCCATGATGGAATGGCGGAATAAACTTGATGGTCCGAGTAGCCTAATTCTGCTCCTACTTATGACCTTGTCCCAATTTTTTATCCACTACCCATTAGGGGCAATTTACAGAGGTCAATTAATCTACAACCCCCCCCCAGAGGAAATCCACATGTTCACAGGGAGAATCTGCAAACTCCGCACGGACAGCTCCCAAGATCAGGACAGAACCAGGGTCTCTAGCGTTGTGAGGCAGCAGCTCTACCATCAGCGCCACCGTGCTGTCCAAATGTTGCTACAGTTGATTTATATCTGAATGGTTTGCCAAGTCACTGTTGTATGTCAAACTGAATGGACTTGGCAGGATCCTTCTCCTGAAAGGCATTTGTAAGCAACAGTTCTATCAGAAAGCATAAAACTACACGTCTATAAATTTGAAAGAAAAACAGAAGATGTCTCAACTACTCAGTGGGCCATGCAGTATTTGTAAGAGAAAAACAATTTATTTATTGTCAGAGTATCCCTAGTCCTTACCTACCAACCCATCAACCGTCCCATACAACACATAATCCTCCGAATTTTCCGTCACCTCCAACGTGATCCCACCACTCGCCACGTTTTCCCATCTCCACCCCTTTCCACCTTCCGCAGAGACTGATCCCTCTGTAACTCCCTGGTTAACTCATCCCTTCCCACCCCCTCCCCAGGTACCTTCTCCTGCAACTGCTGACGATGCAACACCTGTCCTTATACCTCCTCCCTCGACTCTGTCCAGGGACCCCGACAGTCCTTTCAGGTTAGGCAGAGGTTCACTTGCACCTCCTCCAACCTCATCTACTGTATCCGTTGTTCAAGATGTGGACCAAACGCAGACTGGGTGATGGTTTTACTGAACACCTCCACTCAGTCCACCTGAACCTATCTGATCTTCTGGTTGCTAAACACTTTAATTCTCTTTCCCATGCCCACACAAACCTTGCTGTCCTCGGTCTTCTCCATTGTCAGAGTGAGGCTAAATGCAAATTGGACGAACTGCATCTCATATTTCGCTTGGGCAGCCTACAGCCCAGTGGTATGAATATTGATTTCTCTAACTTTAGGTAGCCTCGGCATTCCCTCTCTCTCCATCCCTCCCCCACCCAAGTCACACTAGCTTTTGTTTTCAGCTAACAAATAGCTAACAATGGCCTGTTTCCTTTATCATCATTATTTTTTTGCATATCTTTCATTAATTGTTCTTTATCTCTCTACATCATCATCTATATCTCTCGTTTCCCTAATACCTAACCAGTCTGAAGAAGGGTCTCGACCCGAAACGTCACCCATTCCTTCTCTCCAGAGATGCTGCCCGTCCCGCTGCGATACTCCAGCTTTTTGTGTCTATCTTTTATTAGTGTACAGTGAAGTACAAGTACAGTACAGTGCAAAAGTTTCACAATTTCGGACAACACCCGAAGACATAAATTATTTGTAACTTGCATTAATTCTGTAAGACAGTAAAAAGTATGCTCAGAGCAAGAACTACCACGATGTATGAAAACACGGGTTTATTGAGTCACGGAACACATGGTTGTGTCTGAGCGAGGTACGGCGGGGACCAAGCACGTGAGTGAGGGCGGACACCGAACGAGAGGCGGGAAGGAGGTCAGAAGCTCTGATCTGACACTGATATTGATCATTGTACGAATGCATTCACGGTTGGCGAGGAGTTGTCTCAATATGGTTCAACAATGATGACCTTTCATCAGAACTTAAGAAACGATAAAATTGTTGCCAAGTTTAACTTTTACAATTTAACTATGTTAGATTTAAGCTTGAAACCTTTGGGATTCTAATCCGGTACATAAGTACTTCACTATTGCATCCAACTTCACATGGGATAAATTTGAATTAATTAAGTGGGATATATTGGCTTAATGTTGCCTGTTAATAACTAACTAACTAAATAAACCCACACTGAAAATTAGGCAAAAGCAAACTGATGTGGGTGTTAAAGTGTATGTTTTACAACACAAATTGCTGAAAGTGTGATACATCTCCCAGTTCAGACTATTGTAGCCAATATCAATTTACCAGTGGCTGTTTTCTTTTGAGTAGTAAATGCAATTGAGTGCTTTATGGGCCTGTCCCACTTGGCAACTTTTTAGGCGACTGTAGGAGACTATGCAGTCGCCACATGTTCGCGGGTGGTTGCCGAGGAGTCGCCTTCATGGTCGTGAGGAGTTCCCGCATTCTTGGAACTAGTCGTGGCCTCATTATGGTCGGCGCATGTTGAAAAATTGGCGGCGACCAGAATGAAACTGCCATGGAGAGTAGCGAGAATTTTTGTGCCGTAGGTGGGTCGCCAGGAGGTCCTAGCAGGTTGCCAGGAGGTCGAAGGTTCTTGTAGGTTGTAGCCGGTGCTGACCGGTGAATTTCATTGGCTCATTGGAAAAAAATGTAAGCAGTAGTTTTCAGAACCAAGGATAACCGACCGGTAATGTAATGTCCGCCAAGCTTCACAGCTGCGTATCTCTGGCTTCTTAAAAGTTGTCTTCACTCCTTCTCCTCCCTTCTCCCCCCCTCTTATAAAGTACTTACCGCACACTGTGCTTTAGCCGTCTTAATTACAGCCCCAACCTTCCTGTTCATCGTGGTGTGTGTCTATCACCTTGAATTTGCACTGTGTGAATTTCACTCAGACAACGCTCCGCCGCTTGCCCTTGGGGGCTAGAAAATTGAGCAAGATCAAAACAAATTATCTGCTTTCACAGTCACTCACCATGTCTGTTAAACTCTAGATTGTTGTCCATTGTATCCATGAGATATCTTTGCTAAGCTTTAAGGTCCTCATTGTCATTAAACCACTGCTTCTACAGTGTTTTCAGAATGTTTTTTTCACTGTGAAGGTTAGGTAAAAATGTATTTGTCTCTGCTGTTTCCTTGTTTCTCGTTATAACTTCTCATCAAATGGGAGCCATGTTTCTGTTTTAGTGTTTACTCATCCTTGTTATCCGTATGTGTTTTTTTACAATATTGCACACAAAAATGTGACAAATGGGGTCAAATTTCAAATTCCTTCAAAAAAGTTGACAACCACTTTATTGGGTTCATGACTAACATAGTATCAACAACAAATATAAGAAAAGATAGCATGTTGATGGTAAGTTTCTGAAAATGGTGTCAGAATACACAAATACATTTTGTGTAATGGTTGTCGCGTGGTGTCCACCAGTGACCTGGTTGGCACAGTAAGTACACATATTTCTTATTCCTTTCTGTTTATGAATACCACAGGAACCATAAAATTTCCACTTCATTCACCTGATCATTTAGTAGAATACTGCATCCATCTGAGTGGACACCGCAACGCGCGTTACACAAACGTATGTTGTGGTGGACACTTAAAAGGTTTGGTGTCCCAGAAAACGAACGTCACATTATTAGCGAGAACCATTTTCACCAATGCAATCTAAACAGTACATTACCTTATGGATTTGAGCTATATCAATGGCCGATGATTCATCAGATCTTTTGATTTGGGCTGATTTTTTTTTTGTAAATAAAATGTCTCCGTAATGGTCGTTGTGGAGCTTCCCGAAGTTGACACGAAGGAATGAAGTTAGCGACTTGGTTCGTATGACAGGTAAACAAGAGACAGTGTGCTGCCAAATTGAAGACTGGCTCAGTTTCTTAGTTTTGATGACCGATTTATTTCCAAAAAATTTTTTTTTATTGATTTAAAAAAGTTGGAAAATATGTTGTAAACGGTCATTGCGTTTTTGACACCACGATGTTTTCGATATATTAAATTGGAAAATAAGAAAAAAAAAATTACTCACCCAAAGATCGCTACTACCATTGGGTGTTTGAAAAGCATTAGAGGTGTGGAGCCTCCATGGTTTAACTTACGGACCTACCGACCCCGATAACAGTCGTTGTGACAATGGACACCAAGCACAACGACCGTTACAGGATCTTTACTGTACTTATGTTTATGTTACTGTATTTTTCGCCTGGTATTGATGAAGATATTTCCCTAGATCATTATCAAAACGTATATGTATGAGGCAGGCACGTGTCGTCCGAGTAGGCAAAGTAGGCACTGCCTACACTGACAAAAATTATAAAATGATAATTATTAAATATAAATAGTAAAGGCACGGGAGAATTATGCCTACCTAAGAGATCGATCTCTTAAGTAGGCATAATTCTCCTGTGCCTTTCATCTGCAGTGCTTGTAACATGCAAAAGTATGTGCAGCTGACGTGCCATCGACGCTACTTCAAGCCTTCACGACAAGGGAAGCTGAAGGCAGCTGAAATTCTGCCTTTGCACCGGGGACTGCGTACTGCGCATGCGCAGTGCAGGTTTCTTGGCGAATTTTTCAAACATGGATTGCCATTATCTTAAGAAACAAAGAGAAGAATGTAGTTCGTGTACGAATAATGTGGTAAGTAAATTTCTTTGAGCTATATGTTTTTTTTAAATACCGTATTTCCGGGCAATGAAGACACTTTTTTTACCCAAAAATAAGACACGAAAATTTACCTGCTTCTTGAAGGCCGAAGGTTAGGTTGTTAGCCAAGAAAGATAGACTTGGCTATCCCTCAGTACAGCAACATCAAGAACGATGTTGCTGTAGTGAGAGATAGCCAAGTCTATCCCTCATTGCTGGCAGCTGATGGGAAGCAGCTGTAAGGTGGGAAATGGCTGTAAAAGGACAACGCCGCTGGGGTGGGGGGGGGGAGACTTCCTTTCATAGCATGTGGGGAGTCTGGCCAGGGGTAAAGTTGCGGGGAGGGCAGGAGCGTTGAGAAGGAGGGGGTTTGGGATCATGCCAAAAACTCACTCACCACTGCCGCGACGCTCCAGGCATGGAGCCACCGCATTGTAGCCGGGGAGGGAAGTAGCTTGGGTGGCTGCGAGTGACTGCCGGGACCAGACAGCGGAACCGGCCGCCACCTCAACGCCTTCTGCCGGCCCGCTCACCTCTGGCCCGCTCTCCGTCTGAACATCTCCCATGGGCCGCTCGCCTGCCTCGCTCATGTCAGCTGCTTCCCGCAAATCGTTAAATTCCGACTGTCGCCGAGAGCAGGACATGGCCTCACTTGCTGCGCTGGGTGACACTGCATGGCATTCACTGCCCGGTCCGTGACTTTCAATGTAGACCGGACAGTGAGGGGACCAGCTCAAGAGCGGGTCAGCGAGCGATGGATACAGGAGTAAGCTCCACCGCCCGCTGTCCTGTTATCCATCGCCCGCTGACCTGCTCTTGAGCTGGTCCCCTCACTGTCCGGTCTACATTGAAAGTCACGGACCGGGCAGTGAATGCCATGCAGTGTCACCCAGTGCAGCAAGTGAGGCCTGTCCTGCTCCTGGCGGCGGTCGGAATTTAAGGATTTGCGGGAAGCGGCTGACATGAGCGAGGCCGGCGAGCGGCAGGACAGAGGTGTTCAGACGGAGAGCACTGCCAGAAGTGAGCGGGCTGGCATAAGGCGCTGAGGTGGCGGCCAGTTCCGCTGTCCGGTCGCAGCCACCCGAGCTATTTCCCTCCCCAGCCACAATGCGGTGGCTCCGCGCCTAGAGCGCCGCGGCAGCGTTGAGTGAGTTGCTGGCCAGACTCCCCACAAGCTATGAAAGATACTCTTCCCCCAATTGGTCTCTTGAACTAGTATTGTCATTCAATAAGATCACAATTGATTCAAATTGTCCCGGTGTGCTCCCGATTTTCCCACCATCTCTCCACCTGCCGTCACCCTCCACCCCCCACCCATTCAGAATGAAGGAGATTGGAAGCCTTGGGCAAATTGAATTGTTACTTTCTTTTTTTTTTTTTTTTGAGCGTGAAAAACTCTATGTCCCGCCAGCCTTCTTTTAAAATTTAGCAACTCAAAATGGGGGTGCATTTTCAACGCAGGTGCGTCTTCATTGCCGGGAAATACGGTACTTTATTAAGAGATATGGCTTTTGAAGACTTTATTAAAGTCGACTGACAGTTTACGGAGAAGAGCACAATCTGGGCATGCGCGATTTAAGATTTTTTAAACCAGGTTGGTTTAATATATTGTTTCAAAAGCTGTTGAGTTGAGCCCTACAAAAGATGTTCCAATTCTGGGTTTAAGACTAGAGAGCCCATTTTGGGCACAGAATCTTTATTAAGATTAACAATGACAAAACAAGCCCTAGTTTTCAGGATTTTTGCTTGCATATGACAACAATTTTAATTTAGTTTATTATATCTTGACTGGAAATTGCATTGTCCTCCAACAATAGTTTCTTGTGCCACTTGTATTCTGCAGAAATCCTGACTCCCATTTATCTCCCTCGGCCATGCTCTAAACACCTTTTTGCCAATTGCATTTCTAACCTGAATGTCCTTTCCCTGAACTCTTGCCTGCCTAGCTTTTTTGTATATTTGCATAATGATAACCTTATCAACTCTATGTCTGGCTCTGCGTCCTTCATAAGCACCCTGGTTAATCATACAGTTGTTGGTCCAGCTCTTTTACAATCTCTCTGCATTTTTGCTTTGAGTAGCAGGATCAATATTTGGCTTCCGTTCCTCTCACACTAGCTAATCACATTTCTTGTTCTCACACTCGCTTCTCAGTAATAGCAAGCAAATGGAAATTAAGTGACTACTTTGTAAAATGCCTTTATTCCAGTGTTAAGGACCTGCCCCACTTAGGCTATTTTTAGGCGACTGCCGGCAACTGTCATAGTCGTCGTAGCAGGTCTCCGAAAAACTGGTGTCTTGACCCCCCCTTCGACATAAAATTTGAAATACAATAATTTACTTTAAGAACAAAAACAAAACGAATTCAGCAGCGGCGACAACTTAATTAGCCTGGCGACAACCCACATTAACCTGGCGACAACTACCACAGCACCTACGTCAGGAGAAGTCAAGCTACGCTCATTGGCGTCAAACCCACTGTCGCCGACTGTCTCCGAAAAATTTTCAACATTTTGAAAATCCAGTGGCGACCAGAAAGACGCTACGACTCTTTGGGCAACTGAGGAGACTACACACGACCATACAGTTGCACCCCAGCGACCATGTGGCAACAGCCTAGTCGCCTGCCTGCAGTCGCCTAAAAAATTGCCTGTGGTACAGGCCCTTTAAAGCTTCTGTTTGCCTGTTGATTTAATACTCTGCCCACTCCTACTCGACCTTTCTGTCTTCTGTGTGCTGCAATGTTTCACTGAAGCCCATCATAAACATTAAAGTACTTTAAGTGCTATGTATTTAAATTCCCTAGCAACAGGGAAGTACAGCAAGTAGTCTGTGGGGTCTGGTGTGATAGTATACTTGCCAAAAAGACTTGGGCAGTATGATTATATATTTAGGTATAACAAACAAATTACCATGGATTCTCCAATTTTGCCAAGATTTTCCAAGTCATACTTGTGCAATTGTCTATTAGTAGAATGCTCCAATTTTGATTTTTAACTTGCCTTTTCAATTTCTTGCAAGTGGGTACTAAACAGAAGATTTGGTAAGGATATCCCTCTCTCTCTCAGCCTCTCCGTTTTTTTAGCACATAAGAACAAAAGCAATTGTGTATCCCAGATATATTAGCTTGGCCTTGTTTTCAGGTACAAGGAACAAAATTATTCTGGCTATGAATAACAAAGTGACTGACCCACAGTTAACTTGGTCAGATAGAAAGTGTTTGATGTGCAGAGCTATGACACTTGGCCCAGACGGAATTTAATCATTTTGTTATTAATGAGAACTCTTGACTATCTTTGATGATCTTTTACTATGTGAGATACTGACTCCTCATTTGAATTGGATGCAGGGTTTTCTTAGAATTGCACTGCATTTGTAAGATGTCCTGGAGCAGAGATACTGGAGTCTTCAGAAATGGCTGAGTCTATGTTAATCTGTTGTCATGTCTCCTCAGAATGACATCTACGAGTGGTCTCGGGATCACCGGGTGCATCACAAATACTCTGAGTCGAATGCTGACCCTCACAACGCCACCCGAGGGTTCTTCTTTTCCCATATCGGTTGGTTGTTTATTCGTAAACACCCGGATGTGATGGAAAAAGGAAAGAAGCTGGATGTCAGTGATCTCCTTACTGACCCCGTTGTTCTGTTCCAGAGAAAGTAAGCACTGCGAAGTGAGAGAAAACATCAGGAATATAATGCAATACTTGTTACTGCTTATGTTAAGTGCTGAGGTTTTCTCTTTAAAAAAAAATCATTTTATTTAAGTCCAAAATATAATCATGTCTGGATTATTTGAAGATGGGGCTGTCAAAGTGTTTCCTTGTGCTTCCCTCTGAAGCAGTGAGCATACGTTATTAATGGTAGACTTTACAGTAGTCCTAATTCAACAGCAACATGCAGGTTGTACTACAAACCTATTTTAAATTAGCATATTTTTGGTTGGTTGATACTCGTGCCAATGCGTTCACTTTAGTGTCGAAGGTCAGTGCAATTTGCAACTTTGCTCATAAACACACTCGGTCATTGCCATTCCATACATTGACAAGGATGGATGTGATTGTATCTTTCCCTACAGCTGATGTGATGTGACCAGGCTTATCAGCTACTGTAAATTTCTCATGTCTCCGTGTTAATGAGGCTAACATTTTTAACATCTTGCCACATTTTATATAAACATAGGTGCAGGAGTAGGCCACATGCCCTTCGAGCCATTCAATATGATCATGGCTGATCATCTAAAATCAGTACACCGTCCCTGCTTTTGCCCATCTATATTATACTATTAAAAGTCTTGTTGTGTGTGTGTGTGTGTGTGTGTGTGAGCGAGCAACTCGGACACACATCAAGATACAACACATGTTTATTAAATCTACTTACAGCACGGATCTGCAGACATTACATCTCCGAGCTCCTACTAACTAGCGTAAGCAACCTCTTCATAATATTAAGCACATAATAGGCACAGTCACTACTAACAAACACTATAATTGGCTAGTGTTCAATAGCCAATCTACAGTCTCTATGCCAACATGGTTCACCGTACCGCTAACATCTTTGCACCGCCTTACCTACCTTTGTCCCATGGTCGTTCCTATAAAGTTTTCTTCAGATTGATCTTATATTTCACAAGTTATGCATAATTTTTAAGTTTAAAGATTCAAGTATAAGAAGAATTTACTAGCTACATCCTTGCTGGCCCAGCTTGCAACAGTGTTGCATACAAAGTTACAATCCGGGAACACTAAGTCCTTCCACCAACTTTTTACCAGAACAGGAGGGGGCAATTGCTATAAGCGAGTTCGGTATTCCGACTGTGCATGTCCAGGTCATAGGTCACCAGCCATAAACAGTCTCGGCAACAGTGGTGCTGCGTTGTGTGCAGGCTTGCGTTTCGTCCGGGGTCGGGTCCGACTCAGTCACTGCGGGCGCTGTTGAATTGCTGCTGGGCTGTCCTCGTCCCCTCCCCGGCGTCCCGTCCCTGTCCAGAGGTGTCCGGGGTGGCCCTGGGCTGGCTCCAGCTCGGCTCTGCCTGTCCCGTCGGGTTGGCAAGCACCCCTCCACCTCCACCCCCCTCCCCTCAGTCCGACACCAAGATCCTGCTGAAGATGGGCAGCCGCCGGCCCTGCTCGAAGACGGGCAACTCGGAGCCGCTGCTGCTGGAGTCGTCGTGGTTGGAGAGAGAGTCTGCGGATGGGCTCCTGCCGGCCATGGGCAGGTCGGGCGCCCGCTGGAGCTCCTGGTGCTGTTGGTGATGGTGGTGCTGGCGGCAGCAGCAACCACCTCCCACACCCATGCCCTGCCGCAAGCCCAGAGTCTGGGCAGCTCCAACTCCAGGTCGGGGCTGAAGGGAGCTGGGCCGGGTGCATTCGAGCGCCGGGCCGGAGAAGGCCGAGCCCAGGCTGGCGCGCAGGCGAGGCCAGGGGCCTCGCTACTTCTTTGGGTTGTGGATGAAGTGGCAGCGGGTACCGTATGGGCAGAAGCCGGTGGTGTGGAAGGTGCGGCAATGCTCCATCTTGTACTTGAGGTGGCGGCTGAGGGAGCGCAGCTTGGCCAGGCTGTGGGTGAACTGGCACTTGTCGTCGTAGCGGCCCATCGGGGAGCGGGTTCCTCTGGAGTTGGAGCGGGGTTGGGCTGGAGTTGGCGCTGGCTGTGGGCCGGTGGGTTCTCCGTGCTGACTGGGCCTGGGGCCGCTGGTGTTATCGGACGGGGCTGTCGGTTGGCCCGGCGGGAGAGGCGGAGGTGAGCTGGGGTTGATGCTTATCCGCACTGGTGGTGGGCCTGGGGGCCGTTGTCCCGTCGGTCCGGACGTTCCAGCTGCCCCGTGGAATACTCGAGTGGGGGGGTTGGGGAACCGGGGATGGCTCTGCAGCGCTTGCGGCGCCAGGGGCACGGGTTCGATCCTGGCTGCGGATGAGGCGAGCAGCTGCCGAGAGCCGGTCTAGTCTCCCCTCTGCCCCGCCCCCGGGTCTCCTCTCTCCCCCCCCTCCGGTCTCCCACTGAAAAAAGACAAAAAAACGGACCCAAACTACTCGCTGAATCTACGGCGCTTCGTCCGATATTTATTTATAGCGTTCGACCTTTGACAAATCCCATGATTCCTTGCGTTTTTCGGAATACCGAACTCGCTTATTGGGATCCAAATCCTTGCTGGCCCAGCTTGCAACAAAGTTGCAATTGAGCAACACTGAGGAGGGGGAGGCAGTGCTGGGGATATGCCCCTCCACAGTTGGGGGCTATGGGTGACTGGTGGAATATGGGGGAACGGGTGAGTGGTGGAATATTGCGTTGGGGGACCATGCCTCCCGTGTGACAGTGGTCATAATTCCGTTAACCCTAAGAGCTAAATCTAACTCTCTCTTTTAAACATCCAGTGAATTGGCCTCCACTACCTTCTGTGGCAGAGAATTCCACAGATTCACAACTCTGGGTGAAGAAGATTTTCCTCATCTCTGTCCTAAATGGCTGACTTAATGGCTATTCTTAAACTGCAACCCCTGGTTCTGGACTCCCCTAACATCGGAAACATTTTTCCTGCATCTAGCCTGTCCAATCCTTTAAGAATGTTACATGTTTCTATAAGATCCTCTCTCATCCTAAGTTCCAGTGAATACAAGCCCAGTCGACCCATTCTTTCATCATATGTCAGACCTGCCATCTTGGGAATTAACCTGGTGAACCTACGCTGCACTCCCTCAATAGCAATAATGTCCTTCCCCAAATTAGGAGACCAAAATTGCACACAATACTCCAGGTGCAGTCACACCTGGGCCCTGTACGACTGCAGTAGGACCTGTTTGGTCCTAAACTCAAATCCTCTAGCAATGAAAGCCAATACGCCATTAGCTTTCTTCACTGCCTGCTGTACCTGCATGCTTACTTTCCGTGACTGATGTACAAGCACTCTCGGGTCTCGTTGCACCTCCCCTTTTCCTAATCTGACACCATTCAGATAATAATCTGCCTTCCTGTTCTTGACACTAAAGTGGATAACCTCACATTTACCCACATTATACTGCATCTGCCATGCATCTGCCCACTCACCCAACCTATCCAAGTCACTCTGCAGCCTCATAGCATCCTCCTCGCAGCTCACATTGCCACCCAGTTTTGTGTCACCTGCAAACTTGGAGATGTCACATTTAATTCCCTCGTCTAAATCGTTAATATATATTGTAAATAACTAGGATCCCAGCACCGAGCCTTGCGGCACCCTACTAGTCAGTGCCTGCCATTCTGAAAGGGCCCGTTAATTCCTACTCTTTGCTTCCTGTCTGCCAACCAGTTCTCTATCCATTTTAATATCCTACCTCCCAATACCATGTGCTCTAATTTTGCACACCAATCTCCTATGTGGGACCTTGTTAAAGGCCTTTTGAAAGTCCAGATACACCACATTCACTGGCTCTTCCTTATCCGTTCTACTTGTTACATTCTCAAAAAATGTCAGAAGATTATTCAAGCATGAATTCCTCTCCATAAATCCATGCTGACATTGACCGATCCTGTCACTGCTTTCCAAATGTGAAGCTCTAACATCTTTTAACAATCGACTCAAGCAACTTCCCCACTACTGATGTAAGGCTAACTGGTCTATAATTCCCTGTTTTCTCTCTCCCTCCTTTCTTAAAAAGTGGGGTTACATTGGCTATCCTCCAGTCCACAAGAACTGATCCAGAGTCGAGAGAAGATTGGAAAATGATCATCAATGCATCCACGATTTCTTGGGCCACCTCCTTGAGTACTCTGGGATGCAGACCATCAGGCACTGGGGATTTATATGGCTTCAGTCCCAACAGTTTACCTAACACCATTTCCTGACTAATGTGGATTCCCTTCAGTTCCTACCACCCACTAGATACTCGGTCCCCCAGTATTTCTGGGAGATTGTTTGTGTCTTTTTTAGTGAAGACAGAACTAAAGTACTCGTTTAACTGTTCTGCCATTTCTTTGTTTTCCATTATAAATTCACCTGTCTGATTTTAAGGGACCTACATTTGTCTTCACTAATCTTTTCCTTTTTACATATCTAAAGAAGCTTTTAGAGTCAGTTTTTATATTTCTCGCAAGCTTTCTTTCATGCTCTTTCCCCCCCCCCCACTTAATTAACCCCTTTGTCCTCCTGTTGAGTTCTAAATTTCTCCTAATCCTCTGGTTTGCTGCTTCCTCCGGCCAATTTATCTGCCTCTTCCTTGGATTTAATACTGTCCTTGATTTCCCTCGTTAGCCACGGTTGAGCCGCCTTCCCCGTTTTATTTTTTCACCAGACAGGGATGAACAATTTTTGGAGTTTATCCATGCGGTCTTTAAATCTTCGCCATTGCATCTCCACTGTCAAATTAAGTATACTTTGCCCGTCTATCCTAGCCAATTCCCGTCTCATACCTTCAAAGTCTCCTTTCTTTAAGTTTAGGACCCTAGTCTCTGAATTAACCGAGTCATTTTGCATCCTGATGCAGAATTCTACCATATCACGGTCACTGTTGCCCAGGGGGCTTTGCGCAACAAGATCACTAACTAATCCTTCCTCAGTCTAGGATGGCCTGTCCTCTAGTCCGTTCTTCTACATATTGGATTAAAACCCGTCCCGTATACATTCCAGGAAATCCTCCTCAGCGAAGTTACCAATTTGGTTGGCCCAATCCATATGTCGATTAAAGTCACCCATGATAACTGCTGTACCTTTGCTACACGCATCCCTAATTTCCTGCTTGATGATATCCCCAACCACCCTATTGCTGCTTGGTGGTCTGTATACCACTCCTACAAGCGTTTTCTGCCCTTAGCTATTTTGCAGTTCTACCGATTACCAATTCTACAGCATCCAAGCTAATGTCTCTCCTTGCTGTTGCATTAACCCACCTCCTCTTCCTTTCTGTCTATCCTTCCTGAATATCGAATACCCCTGCATGTTTAGCTCCCAGCCTTGGTCACCCTGTAGCCATGTCTCCGTAATTCCAACTATATCATATTCCTTAGCTACTAACTGCACATTCAATTAATCCACCTTATTATGAATGAACAATTTGGCCAATAATCTGCAAACTATTCAATAATTTAGTGTTATGGGGAGGGCATCCACAAACCTAGATTTAAGTGATACATTAATGCTGGGGAAGGAGAGATGTCCACAAAGACTACACTTAGATATTCAAGGGAACTGAACAGCAGGCTAGATAAACCAAACCAACTTTGTTATGAAGCATAACAAAGTGAGTAAACTTTACTGGGATGCATTAATTCTACTAGAAATGATTAGGTAACACTACATTGAAAAACATTGAGTGTCACCAGAAGGATTATATTCATTTTCTGAGAGGAAATAATCTTCATGTCAATTTGTCAATACAATTAGCAAATGAATAGTTGGTCAAATTTCACTTTCGCACTGCCTGTCTGCCTTGGCTGAAAATACCAGCTATTCGAACACGAGGATGATTGGATTTTTTAAATTTTGGCAAGTATAAAACATTTACGCCACTATTTACCATACTTTGCAATAAAAGAACTCATCAAATTACTTAAAATAAAAGAGCAAAGGTGCTTATTTGTTTTTATTCTGGAAATTCTGCAGTGTTTGCTTAGCTGTGTACTTACCTGTCAGAGCAGAGCATCACAATATCTTGATTACTATCTACTTTGTTTGCTTCTTGCTGTTTAAAGTGATCAAACACACATGCTCTATGATGTGTAAGAAGGAACTGCAGATGCTGGTTTAAACCGAAGATAGACACAAAAAGCTGGAGTAACTCAGCGGGACGGGCAGCATCTCTGGAGAGAAGGAATGGGTGACGTTTCGGGTCGAGACCCTTGTTCAGACTGGTTAGGGATAAGGGAAACGAGAGATATAGATGGTGATGTGGAGAGATAAAAATGAATGGAAGATGTGCAAAAAAGTAATGATGATAAAGGAAACAGGCCATTGTAAGCTGGTTGTAGGGTGAAAATGAGAAGCTAGTGCGACTTGGGTGGGGGAGGGATAGAATGAGAGAGAGAGACTGCCGGGGCTACCTGAAGTGAGAGAAATCAATATTCATACCACTGTGCTGCAAGCTGCTCAAGCGAAATATGAGATGCTGTTCCTCCAATTTGCATTTAGCCTCACTCTGACAATGGAGGAGACCGAGGACAGAAAGGAATGGGAAGAATTAAAGTGTCCGGCACCCTACAAACAGCTTGCAATGATATGCTCTATGATCCCCATTGGTGCTATCATGTGTAACAAAATACTAATGCAGACCTTTTAAAATTAAGCATGTGGAGTTATTCTTCACCCTGCATCTAAAGGGAACCATACCACCATACCCATCAGCCAGAGACCTGCGACCGGTTTTGGCAGCTGGGATAAAGTGTAATCTTGGAGGAGTTTTGGGAACTGTTGAGCATGCTTTAGAAGGAAATAAGGGGGGCAAAAAGGGGGCAGGAGATAGCTCTGGCAGTTACTATTAAAAAAAATCAAAAGAGATTCGATGTACATTAAGTGAAAGAGGGTAGATTAATAGAGTCTGACAGCGCAGAAACAAGCCTTTGTGCCCAACTTGCACATGCCGACCAAGATGGCCCATCTACATTAGTCCCACCTGCCGCGTTTGGCCAATATCCCTCTAAACCTTTCCTATTCATGTACCAGTCTAAATGTCTTGTAAATGTTACGGCACCAACCTCAACTACCACCTCTGGCAGCTTGTTCCATATACCCACCATCCTCTGTGTGGAAAAGGTTGCCTGTCAGGTTCCTATTAAATCTTTCCCCTCTCACCGTAAACATCTATCCCCTGGATATTGAGTCCCCTATGCTAGGGAAAATAATCTGTTATACCGAGGCACGTGTTGTTAAACTGATCTTTATTGAGTAGAACAAAGAACTGGGGAGGGTTCTCCCAAAGTTCTATATATATAAATTATAAAAAAAGAAGGCACACCCCTAAGCCACTTGGCGACTTATTCCTGCCAAACCTCGTCACGTGACTGTGCCAATCCTAGGGCCGAGGGTTCACCCAATGAGTGGCCTAACCACAGGGTGGTGCCACAGGACCCCCCAGAACCAGAGGCACAAAAACGAGACGGCCGATGAACGAGGTGCTGCCCCCTCACATCCACCAACAGGGATTGAGCCCGGAGGAAATCTGCGCCCAGCAACGGCAGGGAGATGTCGGCAACCGTGAACGGCCAGGTAAAATGGCAGGAGCCAAAGATAAGCGGGACCGTGCAAACCCTATACGTCCGTATGGAGCTGCCATTTGCTGCGGTTAACGAGGGGCCCCCCTTTCAGGAATGAGTGTCGACCCCCGATGGGGGCAAAACGCGAACCTCCGCCTCTGTATCAACGAGTAACCGTCGTCCCGAATGTCGGTCCCAAGCCTAGAGGTGGTGTATCTGGCCGACCGCCGCAGCGATTACTGGCGGCCAGCCCCGGCATTTCCTGGAAACGAGCAGGGCGGGCGCCATTGACTGCCCGCGGAACGACAACATTGATGGTAGTAACATTACTTCACTTTACCTGCTTCTCCAGGGACCAGCGGCGCAGCCGAGCTCCTGGCGGCAGTTGTACCAGCGTGTGCCGTCCAGTTATTAGCGAAGAAAATATAACGTAGTATAATCGTGTCCAAATTATTTCCCATTTTAAAAAAAATCTCAATGCCTTTCAAGGTATGGACATTGAATCATTTTACCTAAAGTAGCAAATCCGAAAAGATGCAGATGTCAGTAACATTAATAAACATAGACCTCACATTTTATATTTATTTCCTTTGTCTTTTGAGGCTGCCCTTGCCTCATAAATAAAGAACAGAGTGATGACCTAAATTGCTCCTGATCCGATGTTCCAAAATACAAAGAGATTCATATGACGTGCAGCAAAAATTCTATCGAGGTGCACATGCATTTTTAATGAACATTTTTTAAGTAAGTTGGTTACTTCGTTCATAAGTTCCATTTGACGTATATCAAAAGACTTCCAATCTATTTTATTTCATAGATTCTTTTCTGACGTTACTTTTCACAATTCTTAGCTTGGATATAAAAAGGTCCTCCAACTGACTCTGTGCTGCACTGGAATAAGGTGTTAAATATGTAAGGCTAATGACGAATCAACTGCAACTACACTGCCGAGAAGGAAGCTGTAAATGTATCAAAACTTCACCTTCATGCTCTGCGATGATCTGGATAACGCTTTACCAGGCATGGTTACAGTTGTGCAATCCAGGAGACCCCAGTTTCAAATCTCAATTTGTTCTTGATCAGGATTGTACATTGGGATTTCAGAATTGGCTTTGGTGTCCTTGACTTTGCAAAAAGAAATACAATCAGCCAAGATCTCAGCTGCCAAGTGTTATCTGCTGTTTACTTAGATGTGGATATCTGCCAAAGATATGAACGGATTTGGATATGATGGTTCCTATGATTTCAGCAGCCCTCACTACAGTACTCAGCTTCACAGAAATAAACTGGCATTTTCACCGATTATTTAATTCCAACAAATGTTGAAAAGCAACGTTTACAACCTATCTGATCTATTTTTATAAGTTCATAGGTTTAGTCTCTTGCAGCTTTGTTGTACATTGTTGTACAAGGTGTGGTAAGCAATTGAGTAGTGCCCAGATGGTGTGCCTTAAATATAATGGTGAAATACTGGTAATGCTGAGATGTACATACATGGAACATTCAGATTTGGTTTCTTGTCTTTGCCAAAATATTAATTCCAAATCAGAATTCGGCATGCCTAGACATTGAAAGGTAAGGATCAGTCCGGATCCTTCTGCTATCTTGTGATTTCTCTAGTTGGATATTAATGAACTTGGACATAATTTAAAGTCCGGGCAACAATCGTCAGGGTTGTAGGGTCAAAGTCCGACTAAGTTTATACTTTCATAGCAGAAAGTGAGAGGAAAAATAGGGATGGGGGAAGCATATGTCAGAAAATTCCATGCTAAGCAGGTGTGGTCATGAGAAAAATCCTCCATGATGTCTATTCTGTTCTATACATTGTAGAACACAATCCATAGAAAAAGTTATGATATAAATAAACCAATTTTGTTTTAGATTCAAACATAAAGGCTCTTTATAGCCAGCTATTTTAGGAAATTCAACTGCAAGTGTTTGTTTTCCTCTTGGATAGAAATACAAATTGTCCTACTTTTTATGAGGCCTGTGCTAATAATTATGTAAATAAACGTTGTTCTCTTTTGTAGGTATTACATGACCTCGGTTTTAATCATGTGTTTCTTAATGCCAACTTTTATCCCCTGGTACTGCTGGGGCGAGGGTCTCTGGAATTCCTACTTCCTGGCTTCCATCCTTCGGTACACCGTTTCACTGAATGTCACATGGCTGGTGAACAGTGCTGCTCACATGTATGGAAACAGACCCTACGACAAGTACATCAATCCAAGAGAAAACAGATTTGTTACTTTTGGAGCACTCGGTGAGTAGGAAACCAATCCAAGTCGGTTGTGTTCAGTTTAACAACAGGATAGAACTTCTACCGCATTGATCCAGGTATCTGGAATTTTTTGTGTGACGTTATTTAACTACGACCTCCCCTGCCTCTTATGCCTCTTAAAGTAGTTAACTCTGACTCTGAGCTCCACTCTGCTGGCAGGGCCCCAACCACAGCAGCAGAGGTTGTAAAGTCAAACACTTGAAGTGGTGATGAATCAATATCAAGTGGTCTGACCTTATTTGTAACTCAAATTTGGACATGTTGGAATAGATCTATTTTCATCACCTGTTCCCTCAAATTGCCAACGAGCTCTTCTGATACCTGCACGCTGGCTTACATAGAACATCTTCATCAACAATGTTTATTTCCATGCTGGCTGATGGTAAGCATATCTGTGCAGCATACAAGGTCTCCATGTTCAACAGAGAAAGATCTATTTCTCTGGCACATTGGCCTTCATCAGTCAGAGTATTGAGTTTAGAAGTTGGGAGGTCATATTGCAGTTGTATAAGACATTGGTGAGGCCGCATTTAGAGTATTGTGTTGAGTTCTGGGCACCATGATATAGGAACAATGTTGTCAAGCGCCAAAAGGTACAGAGAAGATTTACAAAGATGTTGCCAGGACTAGAGGGTCTGAGCTATAGGGGGCGGTTGAGTAGGCTGGGTCTCTATTCCTTGGAGCATGGGATGATGAGGGGTGATCCTATAGAGGTATATAAAATCATGAGAGGAATAGATCGGGTAGATACACAGAGTCTCTTGTCCAGATTAGGGAATTGAGGACCAAAGGATATAGGTTTAAGGTGCGGGGGGAAAGATTTAATATGAATCTAAAGGTTAACTTTTTCACACGAAGGGTGGTGAATATGGATTGAGCTGCCGGAATTGGTAGCTGAGGCAGGGACTATCCCAACGTGATGATCATATGATCAGCCATGATCATATTGAATGGCGGTGCAGGCTCGAAGGGCCGAATGGCCTACTCCTGCACCTATTTTCTATGTTTCTATGTTTAAGAAACAGTGAGACAGGTACATGGATAGGACAGGTTTGAATCGATATGCGCCAGATGCGGGCAGGTGGGACTAGTGTAGCTGGGACATGTTGGGACATGTTGGCCAGTGTGGGCAAGTTGGGCCAGGCAGCATCTCTGGAGAACATGGATTGGTGGTTTTCAAGTCAGTACCACTCTTTAGACTGATTGTAGGGAGCAGAAGAATATGTTGCTGTACCACTTCCATCCAGAGACCCCAGTAGTCCTTCCAGGTGAGACAGGTTCACGTGCACCTCATCTACTGCATCGTGTTCCTGATGGGACCTTCTGTACATCAAGACCGAGTGTAGAATCGGCGATAGCGTCGCCAAACACTTTCACTTGGTCAGCTACGGCCTACTTAAGCTCCTGGATGCTAACCATTTTAATTCTTCTTCCACATGCTGACTTTTCTGCCCTGGGCTGCCTCCTTTGCCAGAGTGAGGCCACACAAACTGGAGGAACAGCACCTCATATTCTGCTTGGGTAGCTTACAGTCCAACAGCATGAACATTGAATTCTCCAATTTTAGATATCTACATGCCCCACCCCCTCCATTCTTTGCCTCTCTCCCATTCTCTCCTGTACTCCACCTGGACTCCACTCCCCATCCCCTTCCACCTGCATTCCTTCTTCCAGCTTCACAATTTGCAACTCTTCCATTCTTTTGCCTCACACCTATCTTTTCATCTCTGGCCTTTGACCAATCATATGCCTATCAAAAATTCCCCTCACCTGTATCAACCTACTTCCTGTTTAAGAAGGAACTGCAGATGCTGGAAAATCGAAGGTAGACAAAAATGCTGGAGAAACTCAGCGGGTGAGGCAGCATCTATGGAGCGAAGGAAATAGGCAACGTTTCGGGTCGAAACCATTCTTCAGACTGATGTGAGGGTGAGGGGGGCAGGAAGAAGAAAGGAAGAGGCGGAGACAGTGGGCTGAGGGAGAGCTGAGAAAGGGAGGAGAAAGTAGGGACTACCTGAAATTAGAGAAGTCCATGTTCATACCGCTGGGGTGCAAACTGCCCAAGCAAAATATGAGGTGCTGCTCCTCCAATTTATGGTGGTCCTCACTCTGGCCATGGAGGAGGCCCATGACAGAGGTCGGATTCGGAAAGGGAGGGGGAGTTGAAGTGCTGAGCCACCGGGAGATCAGGTAGGTTATTGCGAACGGAGCGGAGGTGTTCGGCGAAGTGATCGCCAAGCCTACGCTTGGTCTCACCGATGTAGAGCAGCTGACACCTAGAGCAGCGGATGCAGTAGATGAGGTTGGAAGAGGTGCAGGTGAACCTCTGCCGCACCCGGAAAGACTGCCTGGATCCTTGAATGGAGTCAAGGGGGGAGGTAAAGCGACAAGTTTAGTATTTCTTGCGGTTGTAAGGGAAAGTGCCCAGAGAGGGGGTGGTTTGGGTGGGAAGGGACGAATTGACCAGGGAGTTCTGGAGGGAGCGATCTTTGCGGAAAGCAGACAGGGGAGGAGATGGGAAGATGTGGCCAGTGGTGGGATCACGTTGGATCGGCGAAAATGTCAGAAGATTATTTGTTGTATGTGACGGCTGGTAGGGTGGTAGGTGAGGACAAGGGGGCCTCGGCCCTTGTTGCGAGTGGGGGATGGAGAGTGAGACAGAGTCACGGGGTATAGAAGAGACCCTGTCAATTCGTCCCTTCCCACCCGAACCACCCGCTCTCCGGGCACTTTCCCTTGCAACCGCAAGAAATGCTACACTTGTCGCTTTACCTCCCTCCTTGACTCCATTCAAGGACCCAAGCAGTCTTTCCAGGTGCGGCAGAGGTTCACCTGCACCTGCTCCAACCTCATCTATTGCATCCGCTGCTCTAGATGTCAGCTGCTCTACATTGGTGAGTCCAAGCGTAGGCTTAGCAATCACTTCGCTGAACACCTCCGCTCGGTTCACAATAATCAACCTGATCTCCCGGTGGCTCAGCACTTCAACTCCCCCTCCCATTCCGAATCCGACCTTTCTGTCCTGGGCCTCCTCCATGGCCAGAGTGAGGACTACCGTAAATTGGAGGAGCAGCACCTCATATTTCGCTTGAGCAGTTTGCACGCCAGCGGTATGAACATTGACTTCTCTAATTTCAGGTATTTTCTCCTCCCTACTTTCTCTTCCCCTTCTCAGCTCTCCCTCATCCCGCTGGCTCCGCCTCTTCCTTTCTTCTTCCTGCCCCCCCCCACCTTCACATCAGTCTGAAGAAGGGTTTCGACCCGAAACGTTGCCCATTTCCTTCGCTCCCTAGATGCTGCCTCACCCGCTGAGTTTCTCCAGCATTACCTTCAACCTATTTCCTGCCAGATTTTGTCCTTCTCCTCTCTTCCAGCTTTCTTCAGAGGTGCTGCCTGGCCTGCTGCGATACTCCAGAACTTTGAGTCTTTTTTGCTTTAATTGTTATTTCTTTACCCATGTATCCAATCTAATCTGGAATGGAATGTTGACAGTTTCTATCACAGCTACTAATTTTGGAAGGGAATTTCATAGCCTTAATCCTTTGTGTAAAAGAATTGTCATAAATCTCTTGGTTTTTATCATGTATCTATGTTTGAAATTCCTTGACAACTGGGATCCAGCTTTATATGCTTTTTTTGTATTATATTTTCTCAGATCAAGCCTGATTTATCTTTAAACTGCATCCATTTCGGTTCACCCTCTTTGTATTAAGCACAAGAAGTCTTTGAGATGTTATGAATTCTTAGTAATTCTCAATTTTGTAATGAAACATTGTAGGTTGGGGGATAATTGTAATCTAACCTGCCCAGTGCAAGCTTGTGTTTATTTAATTAACCCTCATCATATTCTATTAATTCTTGGCGAATCGTGTTATAAATTGTCTTTTGAGTTACTTTTAAGTTTGCAATGCTGTCATCTTCTATCTCAGCAATATAGTTTGACCCCAAAATAATTGATACAGGTACTTGCTTTCTTCCTGCCAATCTATTGCCATTAGAAGATGTAAGAGGCTGCTATATTTTTTATATGGACTGGCCACTTGTTTTTGATCCCTACTTGTACCGTCGACTTCCTCTGGTAAAATGAAATGGAAGCTCAATTCAGTCCTTCCTGTTCCTTACCAGATGGTTAGGTTCAAATTGCTGTCTTAAATTCTATTGGTTTTTCTGGGTAACATCTTGAAACAAACTGTGGTTTGAAGTATTAATATGAATAATATCCTGCAGTCTGGGAAAGTTGCCTGTCTAGTATCACCAAATTCCCATGTATGCTGGATTGCTCATCAGCTTGAGGTGTTTTCTTTTTGTTATTTTAGTTTGTACTTTTAAATCACATTGCCTTGTCCACTTGATATAACTTATTTATTTTGACAATGTCAGCTAATTATGCCATTTTACCAAGGTTGTTTAGCAGCTTCCTTCATAATTTGTAACAAAAAGGAACTATATGTGGTGGAATCAAACAAATATACACACGCACGCGCACACACATGCCCACCGTAAAGGAACTTGACAGAACTCCATTGCCTACCTCCACCTACTCTAGAAAAAGTGCCTTTAATATTTAATTAAGTTTAACATCCAACTCCCAATATACCTGTAATCATTTACTTATATAATAATTTGAGTATGGAAAGTGAAAAGTTATGCTGGTACGATACTTTAAAAAAAATGCTAATGTATAATGGTCATTCTTTAGAGTCCTTCAGCATGGCATCAATGTATGCTGGAAATTTCCTTGAGGTTCTTACGATCAATTGTGATCGCACTGGAGCTTCAGTAGTTGGAGAGAAGTTTGAATAAGTTCATATATGATAGGAGCAGAATTAGGCCCTTCAGCCCATCAAGTCTACTCCGCTATTCAATCATGTCTGATCTAACGCACCTCCTCAACTCCATTCTCCTGCCTTCTCCTCAGAACCCCTGATACCCGTACTAATCAAAAATCTTATCTTTGCCTTAAAAATATCCATTGACATGGCCTCCACAGCCTTCTGTGGCAATGAATTCCATAGATTCACCACCCTCTGAATAAAGAAATTCCTCCTCATCTCCTTCCTAAAGGAACATCCTTTTATTCTGAGACCATGACCTCTGGTCCTAGACTCTCTCAATAGTGGAAACATCCTCTTCACATCCACTCTATCCAAGCCTTTCCCTGGTTTGTGAATGTTCTCGCCATTTCGAAAATAGTCAACATCCTAGCCATGGTTTCAAAGAACCTATAATTTCTTAGATTCAACTCTTCCTGATATCTTTCTCTTCAGTGAATACTTATCTAATGTCTGCACCATTCCCTTTTGATCTTTCTACACAAACTGACAATGTTTGCTGCAGGAACCTTACTGTTACGACATTCTCCTTTTTTAATATACTTTTAAAGTGTTTCATATTCTCAATTTGACTTTTTATATTACCTCCTTCAATCCCCTTAGCTTTTCTACTGTAATTTGCATATTTATTTTCATTATGATGATGCTAATGTGACCTCATCTTGGATTTTATGGGTTTCCAATCTCCTTACCTAACTAGCAGCCTGACATTGCTGGTATTGTACTTTGAAATTAAATATATTTGATTTTCAAAACCATATTTTAATGTAGTTAGAGCATTAATCTCACTTTCAGCCTTCACCTCTCCATTGCACCCCAATCCCACAAAATCTGGTGCTGTGGTGTACCACACTTGCTTCTTATGAGTTGCTTTGTTGTGGCCATATCAGTTGAAACATAAACAAACACCAGGTAGTGATATCTGTTAAACTGTTATTCTCTGCAACCACAGTTTCTGCCCAGTTGAGAAGTCCAAAGACACAGCTGCACCGGATGTTTGAGCATCTGTTTGCTGTTCTTATGGCTGTGTCTGAATTTCAGCAGAGTGTATATGCAACCCAGGCACAACAGAAGACTCTGTAGCACCCACCCCCTGAATTAGTTATATCACAGAGACACAGAAGACACAGAGGTTATTTTTAGTTCAGTGTGCCATTTCTGATAGCCCCATTTCAAAATAGAAACTAAGCAAAAATTATATGCTTGTTTTGTGGTTTTCCCCATTTGCAGCCAATAATAAGGAAGTTGGATAGCTGCAAACTTAGCCACCCCATCTTTACTTATGTTCAAACCCAAATAGATTGCCACCGCTTAGAATGATAAAATAACATCAAACAAGTCATTTATCCTGTCATGCTCATGCACAAGATTAGTTGTTCTCTCCTCTCAGTCCCCTCATCTGCCGGCTGTGTTTACCATGCTTGATCAGGCCATCCACCTCCTATGCCTCAGCACCATTGTCCTGCTGATTAGTGACCAAATTTGTCCTCCATTCTAGTCTATCCAGTCAAAGCCACAAAATCGTCTCAAAGAGCTGCCCCTCTTACTGCCAGGCTGATAGATTTAGATCTGTCCTGGTTCCTTCCAGCTTCCACTCATCCATAACACAGGAGATTGCTCTGTCAAGTTCTGTGAGTAGGCTGGCACTACCTAATTTTACTTCGGAGTCACGTGAGTGACTACGTGAAGAACCCGCTCAGCGCGCAGGCGCGGCATTACGCCAGCAGTGCAACAGCGGCAGCAGCGGGAGTTATGCGCTCCCGCTACAGAATGAAACGGACCGTCAGGTGAGTACCCTGAGGTCGGGTTTCTTTTACAGGGGAGCCTTTTTTCTGCTTGTGTTTTACAGGAAGAGAAAAAGGCTCTGGAACAAAACTGTCCCCCGTTCGAAGAGGAACGTTTTCCGTCGGGGAGGGGGGCAGCAACAGGCGGTAGGAGCGTTTACCCGGTGTTCCGTAATTCCCCGACACCGTGCCGAACCCAGCCCGCTAGCACCTGAGCAGCGGGCTGGATGCATAGCCACCCGAAGAGGCATCCGGCAGGTGTTCCCGATTTCGGACGGGACGTCTCTCCACCCGCACGGGGGGAGAGAGAGCCGCCTGAGCCGCTGGAGCGGCTCTCGGAGCAGGTGCCTGCGAGACGCGCTGCTTGAGGGACGCTCTCGCTTCTACAAGGCACAAAAGCTCTAGAAGAAGGCGGTAGGAACAATTACCGGGCGCTCCGCTATCCCCATCACCGCGCCGAGCCCAGTCCCGCTAGTGCCTGAACTGCGGGCTGGATGTCTAGCCATCCGAACAGGCATCCGGCCGGTGGCGTCCGATTCGTCGGACGGGGACATGTCTCCACCTAAATGGAGGAGAGACAGCCGCCTGAGCTGCATCCAACAGCTATTGGAGCAGCTCCAGCGAGATGCGCAGAAAGAGCGCTCTCGCGGAGGGAGGTCAGGCACCCCCTCCACAGTGTTTCAATGCATTACTGGAGGCTAGCATTGGTGACCAGGGCTGGGCTGGTCTGGAACAGGGGCAGGCGGACGAATTCGGGAGTATGCCAGGGGTGCAGGAACAGGAAGAGCTGTTGGGTGTGGTGGACCGCTTTGTAGCAACCTCACAGGCTGGAGCACCGCTGGAACCAAGAATGGCGGCCAGCATCAACCATCTATCCAATAAACCATTACTGGAAAAGGTGCTCGCTGAGGTGCTGAAACAACACACAGCACCAGAAAACTGTGAGGCCCTCAAAGTAAAAAGTGTCAACAGCCAAATCTGGGGGCATGTGGGGTCACACATCCGGACCCAAGAACTCAAGCTACATCGGATCCTAAGGCTCCTGACGTCGGCCATCACAGCCTTTGCTCGTTCCGTGGAGACCACGGAGATGGATACCTGCCAGCACGATGTGCTGGCATTAATGTGTACCACACAATTTGAGATCAACAATCTCAGGAGGGAAACATAAGACCTGCCCTCAATCCCAAATGTGCTGGCTTGTGTAAAGCCCCAGCTGCGGAGACGGACGCGCTGCTATTTGGGAAAGATCTCAATAAAAAACTGAAGGAGATGGAGGACGCATCAAAAACCTTCGGCCTAATGAGGGCAGGCCCCGGGACGAGCAAACCAAGACCTCCGATAGCCACGCGGCAGCACCCCACGGCATCCACCAGTCGACGTCCGCAATATGGGACTGGTGAACGCTTGGGGTCCGCACATTAACCCCAAAGATCTTTTTTAGATCAGGGCCCGCAGCGGACCCCCTGGAAAATGCGCCTCCCCCCAACATCGCCAGCACGTCAGAACAGAACCTTCAGGAAAATGAAGAAACAGAATCGCCAATAACCATGGAGGTAGGTGGGTCTGGTTCCTACCAGCATATAGAGAATAAGGGTGCTTTATTAACAGGGGGGAGATTACACTTGTTTAAAGAAGCATGGGGTATGGTCACGAGTGACAAGTATATACTCAACAGCATTAGTGGATATAAAATACAATTCATGTCAGAAAAAACGCCGCCAGTTCAACATTGGCCCCAAAGGGCATTTCTCCCTCCATCAAAGAGAAACGTGAGGGACAAGCTGAACTGGTGAGACTTATCACAAAGGGGGTCATCGAAAAGACCAAACATGAACCTTTGGAATTTGTATCGAATATATTCACTAAAACCAAAAAAGATGGTGGCTGTCGCATCATCATTGACTTAACATCACTAAACAAATTTGTTAAGTATATACATTTCAAAATGGAGACATTTGTTACTGCCAAACAACTGAATTCCAAAGGACACTTCATGGCAAGCATTGATCTTAAAGATGCTTACTATCTAGTACCCATATACAAGGATCATCGCAGATACCTAAAATTTATCTGGATGGTACAAAGCATTGCCCTATGGGCTAACTTCAGCCCCAAGATTATTCACCAAAATATTGAACCCAGCCATGGCAATACTAAGAAAACAAAAACATATTGTCATGGCATATCTGGATGATATTCTGATAGTAGGGAAAACGATGGAATTGGCTGTGGCAGCAGTATCAGCTACAAAACAGCTCCTCGAAACTCTGGGGTTCGTCCTACATCCAGATAAATCTAAGTTGAAGCCATCCACTATCATGGACTACCTGGGCTTCACAATTAACTCAGTCCATATGACTGTTACCTTGCCAAAGGCAAAAATGGTTGAATTAGCACAATCATGCAACAATTTAATGGTCAACGAGCGACCAACTATTCGACAAGTAGCAAGAGTAATTGGGGAAATGGTAGCAGCATTTCCGGCTACACAATTCGGACCTTTGCACTATCAAAAATTTACAGAGAGCAAAGGTACAGGCAATAAAACGACATACAGGTCACTATGATCGTGTCATGAAATTACCCACTGAAGCAATATCAGAGCTACAGTGGTGGGCAGAAAACGTTTGGCATAGTTTCAGCCCTATCTTTATCACTAACCCTACTTTAGTTATTCAAACAGATGCCAGTGCTCAAGGCTGGGGAGCGACTAACTCCATATCCAGCACAGGTGGTAGATGGACTAACCTAGAGTCATCATTACTACTTACACTGGGCATTAACTATCTAGAGATGTTGGGCGCCTTTTATGGTTTAAAAGCATGTGTATCTAATATGCAGCACTTGCATGTTCGGTTACAAATTGATAAATACTACGGTGATGGCTTATATTAACCATATGGGTGGCATAAAACCATTATCATGCGACAAATTGGTCAACATGATTTGGCAATGGTGTGTCGAAAGACATATTTGGCTATCAGCTACTTACCTATCAGGTAAGCTAAACACCCATGCCATGAAAAAATTAAACGCCTGGGTTGCAAGTTTGAACAGACCTTACCTGGAACTGGGATTGTCCAAACAAACCATCACCACCATGTCGGCATCCCTTCGAACATCCACCAAGAGGCAGTACTTAACCAGCATCAAAAAAGGGAGAAGTACTGCCAGGAAACAGGGACAACATACGCAACAGCCACAGCCACCAACATACTGGAGTTCCTGGCCTATCTACACCACGATGTAGGGATCAGCTACAGTGCCATCAACACAGCGCAGAGTGCTCTTTCTGCTTATCTCAAACCAGCGCCAGGACAACAGGCGATGGGATCCCATCCACTGATGGTAAAACTGATGAAGGGCATTTACAATATCAAGCCCTAAGCCCAGGTATACCCATTTTTGGGATATCAGTGTGGTCCTGACATATCTCAGGGAATGGCCATCAGCCAGATCCCTCGGCCTCGAGCAAGCTACACTAAAGACGCTCATGTTGATGGCACTTGTATCCGCTCAGAGGGTCCAGTCACTACACCTATTGCGACTGGACAACATGATCACAGCTCCAGACCAGATCTGTCGTTATCCAGCGACTGATCAAACAGAGCAGACCAGGAACACCTAATCCAGTCGTGGCTTACCCACCAGAACCACGGTTATGTGCCATGACCCACTTACTATCCTACATAGACACAACCAAAATATTCGAGGGAGATGAAAAGCCTTGTGGGTCAGTCACAAAAACCTTATGGTCGGGTGACGAGCCAAACCATTGCGAGATGGCTCAAGCAGGTGCTAGAAACTGCTAGGATAAACACTAACATGTACAAATTTTATTCCACCAGGGCAGCATCCATGTCGACGGCTAAAGAATGGACATGCCTATATACCACATCCTGGCTACAGCAGGATGATGGCGGGGGGGAAAGACTGTTCAGAAATTTTATAATAAGCCGATGGCAAAACCTGGTTTATTTGCAGTAAAGATTTACGAACTGCAAATATTGAATTTAAGCCCAGGGGAGCAATTTAATTCTTTGTTGTTATTGTTTAAAAAATACCATTGTGTTTTTCTACAAATAGACTCATTGGTTGATTACGATAACACTTCCTCCCTCAAGAACTTCAGCAGTGAGTGAAATGAAACTGTTACACGGTTTGAAATCAAGAGCTTTGAAATCTTCACGTAGTCACTCACGTGACTCCGAAGTAAAATAGTAAGATTAAACGAGAACTTACCAGTTTGAAGTTTGATCTGTATTTTATGAGGAGTTACGATGAGGGATTACGTGCCCTCCGCTCCCACCCTCATTATATGGATCAAACTAATAAATTGATGTCTCCTTATCTTTACTATGTTTACTTCAAATAACTGTGTCTATCTGTGATTCCACACCGCTGCTTGGAAGTATGCCGCGCCTGCGCGCTGAGCGGGTTCTTCACGTAATCCCTCATCGTAACTCCTCATAAAATACAGATCAAACTTCAAACTGGTAAGTTCTCGTTTAATCTTACTATTTTCTTTCACTGCAGTCTCTTTTGATTCCTCATTGTCACACATTGGGCATCTTGCACTGGTTAAGAAGAAACTTCCTCAAAATGTTGGAAAGACCAAATACTTGTCTTTAGTTCAGTTTCCAAGCTGCTGACCATCCAATGCTCTGGCCATTCAAACATCTTGCCCTCTGTAGCAGGTCATCCAAAACTATGCTGCCCTTGCCCTATCATGCAACAAGTCACATTCATCCACTTGCTCCTGCTGACTGCCGCACATTTGCTCCTGGTCAATAATCATTCACAAACTTATTTTGAAAACCTTCAAGTCTCCCCACCAATATTGTATCATCCAGATCTTTGACCTTCAGATAAGTGCTTCTCAAATTTTCATCTTGTGAACATTTCTGATGTTAATTATTTTACTATTGGTAGAAATGTCTCCTTTATTGCCCAAACCCCACACTCTGGAGTTCCCATCCTAAGTTGCTTCTCTGTTCTTTTAAGGCATTCCTTAAACCTACCTCTTCACTGAGGTTTTGCCCATCTGTCCTTATGTGACTCGGTGACAAATTCTTCTTTGGAGTGTCTTGGGAGTTTTTCTGTGTTAAAGATGTTCTATTGTTGTCTTGTACTCATTACAGTATACTTTGTCAGAAGCTTTTATTGCAGATGTATTTGGGTGATGTGAGATGTTTTTGATGTTGTCTGTAGTGCCACAATAACAAAGTGGCTACATTTTGCATTTTGTTTCAAATTGTAAATCACAATATATTCAGAATTGATTTTCTACGTAATCTGCGAATTACTGAACTAGGCACCATTGCCTGATTAACAGTTACCCATGTTAGGGATTTAATATAAAAGGATTAAAAATTGCAGAAACTTTAATTGTACTGATAAATATGGAAAGGAATTATTGACTACGAGGAAAAAGATGGGCCAGGGGAATGATAAAACCAGATTAAAATGTGATAGCAAATTAGGCACAGTAGCAGACCATGTTACAGCCCTGAAAACATTTCCAGGTAATATTTTAGATTAATAATAAATATGCTGTATTTCTTACCTACAGGAGAAGGATTCCACAACTATCACCATACGTTTCCATTCGACTACTCAACAAGTGAATTTGGGTTGCGGCTGAACCCAACAACGTGCTTTATCGATTTCATGTGTTGGCTTGGTTTGGCAAGTGATCGAAAACAAGCCTCAAAGCAAATGATTGAAGCACGCAAATTGAGGACTGGGGATGAAAGTGCTTGAAAAGAAACAAGTCTCAAAATTCCAAGCAGAGTGTCCGTATGTTTAAATTTGTTGTTATTTTGACTTGGAAATGTAGTCATTGCATTTCAAGCTTGTGAAAAATGATAGTGCATTTTGCTTTATGGCCTGTTCAATTTTTTCTCAATTTAACTCCTTCCAGTCCGAGTATGTCAACTATATTCTATCGACAGCATAAAGCCCTGCTTAGTCTGCCATCAGAGGTCTTGTGTATTAAGTGGCAGAAATATCCTATACATTGTCTAATCAATAAACTGTATATCAATCTAGTTTGCATCAGTAAACTATCAGTATAATGAATTCATGAAGCAGGCTTGTGAAATGTTTCCTACTCTAGCAAGCTAAAGCAATGCTCTTGCAATAAAATCAACTTTAATGTTTTGTGCTTGAAGTGATTTAAGCTTACAAGATTTTGTTTTAATGTTCGTGCTGATGATGTTGATATTTTGTATTTTAGTTTATTTGAAACTGTAAACTTTGTAATAGGAAGTAGTTATTGAGAAGAAAAAGAGTGGTCTTGGTATTATGATGTCCTAGTGTAAGTGATTGTAAACAATTTTTGTCTAATTTGAAACGAGTTTATTTAATTCTGGTATGGTGATGAATTGGAAAACTGTCCTTTTTAGATATCTGTGTGATGAGGAGATTTTAGAGGTACAAATAGGAATCTTTTTCTAAGGTTCATCAGATGTGGCACATATTGTGTTTTGGGAAGATTATATTAAAAGCTTTTAATCTTTTTTGAAACCAAACCATGCAACAACTATATGGTTTGCATTTTAATTTGAGGATATTAACTTTGTGCTTGGGGTTTCCCATGTGGAGTTGGATCTCTTGCATGTAGAGACATACGAATTGGGCAGGAAAATACTTTGCTCAGTGGTAAGGAATTAACACAGAAGTGACAAACTACAGGATATATGAGAAACATTCCAAAAAACTTGAGTTCATGTTTCTAGAACTTTTCTGACTTAAAAAATTAAACCTTTTGGCTCCACTATCATTTGTTGCTTATATATTAAATTTTAGAAATTTGAAAATCAAAATAATTACAATTCCAAGACAAGGCCTGTCTGGGTGTACTTGATGTTGCTTTCTGAAAACTCCCAGAAAAAATTAAGAGACACTAGCATACAAAAATGGCATTTAATCAGTGCAAATAAGAACTAACTTCTGAAACTACTATTTAAAAACTATTGAAAGGAAATTGCAATGGTTTTGTTACCAGTGAGATAGCTGCTTTTCAGGGGTATGTATGTGTGTGCGCACACGTGTGTACATGCATGAGAGAGACATGGAGATTGAGAAAAAGAAGAGATACAAGGATAGTTATATGGAGTAAGACATGTCACACTTTATAACAACTTGGCAAATATTAATTAATTGAATATAAAAATGAGAATAACAAAATCTCTGATGGGTGCAATGCAATCAATGAGATTGGGTTCATCCAATAGATGTTTTTGCGTAATCCATTTGTCCACTAGATTGTGAACTACTCAAGGATAATCAGCTGTTCCTTGTTCATGAGTCAAATTGTCTCTTTAATAGGTTGTGAAGTATCCACTATTTCTATTTTATTCATGATAAAACAGCATATTACACCAAATATGTTTTCTTGCATCCAAATAAACCAAAGTCTGACCTTGCCATTATGTATCAATTTGAGTTTAGTAAATTAAGAACCAATACTAATGAAATACATTTTAACAGCTTATAATTAGTATGCCAAGTAAATGTGACTTTAAAATTACCTTTAAAGGCAATACTGTGTGAAGACAGATTAACCAGTTGTGTGTGTCAGCACTAGTAAACGCGAAAATAAAGTTGCGTAGAAAGGAACTGCAGATGCTGGTTTATACTGAAGAGAGACACAAGTTGCTGGAGTAACTGGATCAGGCAGCATCTCTGTAGAAAAAGGATGGGTGAGGTTTTGGGTCAGGACCATTTCCTCAGACTGAATGTAGAGAGAAGGGAATTGAAGGTAAGACAAGGCCTGAACAAAGCAGGACCAGCAACAGATGACCAAGGGTGGAGCCCAACCCCCTGCATTCCCTTTCTTCTCTCCCCCCCCCCCCCCCATCAGTCATCCTACTAATTCCACTGTTCGCATCCTTGTATTCCTTCGTTATCACCTCTTCCCCAGCCAGCAATGGGCCATATGGGCTCCACCCTTCCTTGGTCATCTGTTGCAGACATTGCTTTGTTCAGGCCTTTTCTTACCTCCAGTTCCCTCCTCTCTACTTTCAGTCCGAAGAAGGGTCCTGACCCGAAACATCACCCATTCTTTTTCTCCAGAGATGATGCCTGATCCGCTGATTTACTCCAGCATTTTGTGTCATTCTCCAAAATAAAGTTGCCTGCCTCTTACTGAGGGATTAAATATCTTTCCATGAGAATAGGGGCATGTGTGTGCTGGACATTAAATGGAAGCCTTGTTTTTCCTTGTATGTTTGAGGTGACCTGTGAACCTAGTACATGGGAAAGCAAGAAGAAAATAAATTGAAACAATACTACACCATTTATCGTAGTGGATTAGTATGTGCATCCTGCAAACAATACAACACAGATATAAATGATAGTTTACAGGCCTAACCAAAAATGAAGGCTCCAGTTGAACTTGGTGCCTATCCAATACCTAGGAGGAAATTGGCACATGGTTCCCACTCAGAATTGCCAATCCGCAAACCCTGTTAAAGGACAAGTAAGTGGGAATGTTGATGGTCTAATGATCAAATAACCCACAGGAGTTCACTAACAAGGTGACAACAAATGAATATTTCTGGCAGCAAATTCTGAAAATTCCTTTAATGACTTTTTCATTCGGGTGCCCTGTGTACATTTTAGCTTTGGGACACAGTTCCCTTTAGCACAGAGTCTACCATTTTCCAATCTTCTGATTACAGGTATTGTTCTGGAGGATGGAAAACTGATAATATAATGGCAATGTTTGTAAAGAGAAAAGGATAGACCTAGCAGATGCAGTCAATCATTGTCAAAGTATTGGAAAATGTCAATACGTCACCATAAGTTAGCGAAGGGCAGGTGGCATGGATAGATTAAGGTGTGGCTGAGTCATTGAATTGTAACTTTTGAAGATGTGACCAGGAGGGTCAATGAAGGCCCAAGAATCGATGCAGTCTACACAGACTTTTAGAAAGCCCATTGCCAAATTCCTGTTTTGGTAAATTAATGAGGATGCAATAGCATATGCTGAACACAGAAAAGTGGCAAATTAAATGTTAAGATTTCTCACTGGGAGAAAACTAGTTTTAGTGAGGAAAACAGATTTCAGAGGGTTTCTGTAAAGCTCAGAATAAGGCTCTTATTGAGGGATAAAACATCAATAATTGCATATTGTGATAGCTCATATAGAAGCTAGCATGAACATATTGCCAACTTTGGCATCATTTGCAATGTGAGGAAGAGAGCTCCAGACTATAGTTGATTAATTAAGAAGGCATACAACGCTTATTGTTACCAGCCGAGTTATGGAAAATGAAAACAGAAGTTACACCAGCATTGTATACAACAGTAAAATATTGTACGTAGCTATACACCTGACTACAGAAAAGATCTAAAGGCACCCAGAGAAAGTGTGCTAGAGATTTGAGGAAGTTGCCAGAGCTGACGAATTATAGTTGGGAGAAAAGACAGAGTATTTGTGGAACATACGGGATTGAGGAAAGATCAAATTGAGGGGCACAAGTTATGAGACACCTAGACGAGGGTGTATAGGAAGGACCTATTTCATTTGGTTGTGGTCAACAAGAGAATATAGATTTAAGTGGTTAAAGAATTGGAGGGCAGTGCATTCACCCAAAGAAAATGGGGGTCTGGAAATCATTGCCCACGAGGTTGTGGAACCAGGAACCACGACGATAGTTTAAAGGTACCTGGAAGTGCACTTGTAGAGCTATGACCTAATAGGGAATGGACGTGCTAGCCAGTATAAATGGCAGTCACTTTTGTTGTAATTTTACCTTTAACCTGACATGTTTGTCACGTTTTCTGTCTGTTCACTATTGCGGGCCATCCTTAGAATGTGGGATATAACTTCTGCTGGTGGTATGAGTGATAATGAATTGTAGAAAGTTTTTTAAATGCAATTTTCAAATGTATTTCTTTAAAACTTTGGCAACTAATGCTGAATTGTACAGTATATTCTGAGAAAGGTTGATGCTGTATCATTATTTTGAGTATTTTATGAACTGTGAATATTTGAACATTGTGGTATCTGGTTCTATTTTGTTTATGATTAGTTACTGGCCTCATGAGTAATGTGCCACATTCATTTTGGAAAAGAATCCCAAGCAGACTTAATCCTGGGACTTCTATCCAACTGTTTGCAGCAGCCTATAAATAATTGTGCATTGTGCACAATTAATTCTGTAAGGAGATGCAATTCAATTTTAAACTTGTGTACTCCTAATATTAGATCTCGGCAAAAGCTAGAGCTTCTTGGTGTATTCAGCATTTCAATCCACCTGCTCCTAAGCAACATTTGCCAAAATAACAGGGATGGCAAAGATGAATGAAAATAAATGTCTCCTTAGTAAAATGGGGATCTGACTCTAAAGCACTATTGTGCATGGTCCTTTGGAATAACCATACACCAATATCATTAGATATAGGTGACAGATTTGAATGATTTTTAGTTGGGATCTAGAGCTGTTTCAATACCAGTCTTGTGTAATTTCTGATTCAAGTAGGTGGAAAATTAAAGGAATCTGCAAGGACTGGGTTAACCCATTTTGTAAAATAATGCCAAGCCGAGTTTAAAATTGAAATAGTGCCCAGCTAGTGTTTATACCATGTTTCTGAATTATCTCCCCAAAGTAACGTTGAACTGTTGAGTATCTTGCCTGAACCAAATACTAAGGCATTATCTCATTTGGGGAAAGCCTGAGAAAACACCTCATAAAATCTGAAGCAGCTACTTGCATAACCAGAAAACCAGATCTAAATTTTGTGTATTGTCGACATCATCGCTGCAATAGGCTCACAATTCTCCCCCTCACTTGTGGGGAGAATAGTAAACGTTTGAGGTCAATGTTAATGGAAGTTTTGAATTTGGCCTCTGAATACAAAAATGTAAAGAGGGTAAAATGGCCAGAAGTTAAACTGATCAGAATTGTTAACCCATTTATTGAAGCAAATGTTGTTTGCATTTTATGGAGTTCATTGCTTTCTCATTAAATTAATTGTAGAGTTGAAACAATTAAAAATAAAATGCTGCTAAGTTTGCCTTGCTCCATGTGTACCTTGTGTTAACTTACTTTCTGACTTTTGTAATAGAGGTTTGCTTCACTCGGAACATTCTCATGTGGAGTCCAGGAAATGCCTAATATTTAAAGGTTGGTTCCACAGACAACACCAACATCATATCCCCACCCTGCCACCTGTACTTTATCTAAGTAGCAAATCTTCATTCCTGAGTTGAACATTGACTATTGATGTTAATATTTGACTGTGAAGATGTTACAATCAATTTGATGTCCACGTGCATTAATTGCCCAGCAGAGACGAATGTTTACCAGTAGGAATCCTGACTCTTTTTTTCCCTGTTCTACTTTGGGGCAATCCCTCATGTAGCAACTCAAGATGAAATAGCCAACTGCACGAAATGGATGACTAAATCAGGGATTTTCCCATTTCTTATAGATTTACATAGGTTGAATACCTACTAGTTGATTGAGCCAGCAGCCACTCCACTTTCTTGTGACGGTACTAAAATAACATCTGAAGTAGAAAATAGTTTTTTTAATTTAAATATATACAAATAAATATATGCCCAAGTATATATAGAAATATATATATATATATAGGTCTGAAGAAGGGTTTCGGCCCGAAACGTCGCCTATTTCCTTCGCTCCATAGATGCTGCTGCACCCGCTGAGTTTCCCCAGCAATTTTGTGTACCTTATATATAGAAAGATATGTTTTAACCTCCATTTCATTCTAGCAGAGTGCAAGATGTTATGTCACTCCAGATAACAGGGTAGGGTTCAGTGATAAACAGATTTGGAAAGAATTGGGGATAACCTGTAAGTAATGCTAGAACTACAACATGAGGACCTATCTATACTAATCCAATTCATCAGCACTTTGCAGCCATCTGTGCCATGGCGATTTAAGTATTTATTTGAATACTTCTCAAATATGACAGCATCTGCTTCCATTATCCACTTGGGAAATATGTTCCAGATTTCAACCACCCTCTGGGTGAAGAAGTTCTTTTTAGATCACCTCTAAAACCTTTAACCCTTACTGTAAACCAATCATATCCCCACCCTGATGGGGATATGATTGTTTCAGACACCTTATGTGGAAACATTTCCTCCTATCTATGCCCTTCATAATTTTGTATACCTCTATCAGGTCTCCCTACAGGCTCCTCTGCTCCAGTCCCAACAAATCCACTATCTCAATCAAGAACTCCAGCTATAACCTAATTAATGTTTCAATAGTTGTACTATAACCTCCCTGCTCTCGCATTCTATGCTCTGGCTAACAAAGGCAAGTATTTTGCATATATAATTGTCTTATTGTAATTACACACAGCCTTGGTGAGACTGCATGTAGAGCATTGCACATACTGTAGTTGTGGGATCCTTACCCAAGAAGGAAATATATGCCACTCATAGAGAGTGCAATGAAATTTCACTAGACTGGTGGCAAGTTTGTGTATGAGGGAAGATTTTTGACTGGCCCTGTACTCACTAGACTTTGGAAGGATGTGGGGAAACCTACTAAATTCTTACAGAACTTGACAAGCTGTATGAAATGATGATATGGAATCTAGAACCAGGGACTCACTGTTGTAGGATAAGGGATAAGCCTAATAGGTGAAAATTTCTTCATGCAGAGGGCTATGAATGTTTAGAAATGTATGCTCCAACAGGCTGGGTAGGTTCAATGATTGAGCTCATTCAAGACTGAGATTTAAAAAAATCCAGATCTTAAAAGAATCTAGTGATATATGGATGGTGAATGGGGAAAAAAAAGAGCGAGGTGGTGAATTAGAAGATCAGCCGTGACCCTGATGAATGTCAGAGCAGGCTTGGAGGTTCAGAAAATCTTACACCTGATTTGGTGGCACGGTGGTGCAGCAGTAGAGTTGCTGCCTTACAACACTTACAGTGCCAGAGACCCGGGTTCAATCCTGACTACTGGTGCTGTCTGTACGGAGTTTGTACGTTCTCCCCTGTGACCGCATGGGTTTTCTCTGAGATCTTCGGTTTCCTCCCACACTCCAAAGACGTACAGGTTTGTAGGTTGATTGGCTTGGTATAAATGTAAAATTGATCCTAGTGTGTGGAGGATAGTGTTAACGTGTGGGGATCGCTGGTCGGCACACACTCGGTGGGCCGAACGGCCTATTTCCGCGCTGTATCTCTAAACTAAAAATTACCTGCTCCTATTTCATGTGTCTTAAGGCGTCAACCTTGATCTGATCCTCGTCAGCATAATGATGAAGTTACCTCAGCACTCACTATTATTGGGTTATTTGCTTTGGTACCTAGTATTGCCATAATGTGACACATTATTATTCTACTCCTCCCATGCCGCCATATTCAATGACTATTCCACTCAATTATACTATGCTAACAACACAATGTTATTCTGTATTCAGTGTTACCATGCAGCAACCATCTATCTATGTTACTCTGCACTCAATGTAACCATGCTACAATACTCAGCATTGATCACTCAGTATTACTACAATGTGAACATCAGTATTTTTCAGCAATTAGTTCAAGATTTTCAATATTTTATTGAGATGCGGGGATGACAGAGAGAAGCTCAGCACGATACAAGCATAAACATATGTTTGTGAATATATTCCTGTTGTGGCAAAGGGGGAAAGTGAGAGGGGGCAGTACCTGTACAAGCAATTCAATACCATAATTAGAGATTAAAAAGCAGCACATTTGTAAATTCTAAGATGTCGCTAAAGAAAATTATTCTTCACACAATGTATGATTGTGCATTTGTGTGTGTTTGCAATCATACTGTTCAATTGCAAAAGTTATGGATCGAAAACAGCATAGCTGCACTGATTTATGCACATACATGTACATATCTGCATGTCAGGGCAGGCTATCTGCTTGGAGATGCCCAGTGCAAAAGGGCAGTTTGAAACATATTATTTTCACTTTAACTATTTCACTATAAACATAACTTCAAATGTCATTGAAATTAAGCATTGTGCAGTTTGTGCTTCCCACAAATCACATGCTGAGCAGATAAAGCATGCAAAGAATGTCACAGTAGTAACAAGGAAAGTAATGTGCACTGGAACACAGACCTGCAATTGGTGCTTTGTAAATTACTGCATCTCTTTTTGAAACAAAAATTCAATAATGTGGTCATAAATTATATTGCACATAACAAAATGTATGAAATCTTATGGTTCCAGTGCCAATGGCAATGCATCTTCAGCACATAAACTGCATCATTAATTGATGTACATATATATAAATTCTTCTGTGCTTTTTAAAATATTAAAGTACTCAGCTGATATTTCTTAAACGACCCTTCTCCATTGAAATAATGTGAGCTTTCCATGACATAACAAGTCAGACTATAAGAAGCATCAGGAGATTAAATTTCAAACTCCCGTGAGTTTCATAAAAAAGGGTGGAACTTTACACAATGAAAAATTATCATATATTCCTTAAATTAAAATGGTTTCTTCATTCCCTGAGAATATGTACTAAACAATCATCTAAAAGGAGGTTGGGAATAGATCTTTAAGCCTATTTTTATTTTATTTATTTATTACATTACATGTCATTTGAACCTCAGTAAGGCTCAAACGAAACTCCGTTTCCACAGCCATACAAACAAAGACAATATCCTACAGACATACACACAATTCAATTTACAAAAACATCCATCACAGTGAACCCACTGTGATGGAAGGCAAAGTCTTTTCTCTCCCCTGTTCTCCATTTCTCTCCCGATGTCGAAGCCCCAGGCGGGCGATGGTAAGTCCCACGGCCATTTTAGGCCGCGTCGGGCGATGTACGGCCCCGCTCCCGGTCTGAATGTCACAAAGTTTGAGCCCCCAGCGGGCGCTGGAATGTCCCGCGGCCATTAAGCCCCGCTCCGTGTCATTCCAACCCCGCGACACGGGCTGGAGAAGTCGCGTTGCGGGAGCTCCGGAAAGCGGTCTCTCCACCCGGACCCGCGAGCTCCCGATGTCCCAGTCCACCGGACCTGCGGCTGCAGCTGGAGCCTCCGAGCTACGTGGTTGGGCCACAGCAGCGAGTCACCACCGCTCCCCACGCTCCGATGCCGGCCAGCATGGTAAGTCCAGATGGTAAGTCCGCAGCTCCGCAGGCTCTGTGACTGGAGCCCCCAGGTCGTTCAGGCTGGAGGCCGCTCCACGGTGCTAGGCCCCAACGACAACGGAGACCCGACAGGAAAAAGGTTGGGTCTCACGTACAGGGAAGAGATTTTAAAGAGTTTCCCCCTTCCCTCCCCCCGCCCCCCACATATACACTTAAAAACACTATTAAAAAACACAAACAACTACATTTAACTAGACAAAAAAGAAAAAAAAGACAGACAGGCTGTAGGGGCCGCTGCAACAGTGTCGCGCCACCACCACCTGATATCTGTTCTCAAGCTATCCTATGATGAATGTACCATATAACATGAGTGAGGCTGTTCTTGGTGTAAGGATGGTGTAAGGTACTGCCTCCAGCAGTACTATGCAGTGTTTACTCTGACGCCATTGACTGCTACATCTTTAGTTTGTCATGTATACCAAGGTATAGTGAAAATCTATTTGTCCAGTCAAAGAAAACCTACTATCCAGTCAAAGAAAAGACTACACAGCTGCTCCTCGACTTACGATGGAGTTATGTTCCAATAAACCCATCGTAAATGGAAAATATCACAAGTCAAAAACGCATTTAATACAATGCAATCACGTGATCGGAAGTGACGTGCGGCTCGCAGCCATTGCCGAGCGTTTGCACCATCGTAAAGTCAAAATATCGTAAGTCGGGAGCATCTGGACATGAATACGATCAAGTCTTCCACAACACACAGATAAAGGATAAAGAATACAACACTCAATGCAAGATATAATGTTGGAGATTGATAAAGTCTGATTAAAGATAGTTCAAAGGTCTCTAACGAGGTAGATAGGTCAGGACTGCACTCTAGCTGATGAGGAGACCGTTCAGTTGCCTGATAACAGCTGGGAAGAAACTGTCCCTGAATCTGGAGGTATGCATTTTCAAACCTCTGTACCTCTTGCCTGATGCCTGATGACCAAGGCTGGGAGCTGAACATCCAGGGATATTCAATATTCAGGAGGGATAGACAGAAAGGGAAAGGAGGTGGGGTAGCGTTGCTGGTTAGAGAGCAGATTAACGCAATAGAAAGGAAGGACATTAGCTTGGAGGATGTGGAATCGATATGGGTAGAGCTGCGAAACACTAAGGGGCAGAAAACGCTAGTGGGAGCTGTGTACAGGCCACCTAACAGTAGTAGCGGAGTTGGGGATGGCATCAAACAGGAAATTAGAAATGCGTGCAACAAAGGTAAAACAGTTATAATGGGTGACTTCAATCTACATATAGATTGGGTGAATCAAATTGGCAAGGGTGTTGAGGAAGAGGATTTCTTGGAATGTATGCGGGATAGTTTTCTAAACCAACATGTAGAGGAACCAACGAGAGAGCAGGCTATTCTAGATTGGGTATTGAGTAATGAGGAAGGGTTAGTTAGCAGTCTTGTTGTGCGTGGCCCCTTGGGCAAGAGTGACCATAATATGGTTGAGTTCTTCATTAGGATGGAGAGTGACATTGTTAATTCAGAAACAAGGGTCCTGAACTTAAAGAAAGGTAACTTTGAGGGTATGAGACGTGAATTGGCCAAGATAGACTGGCAATTTATTCTTAATGGGTTGACGGTGGATATGCAATGGAAGGCATTTAAAGACTGCATGGATGAACTACAACATTTGTTCATCCCAGTTTGGCAAAAAAATAAATCAGGGAAGGTAGTGCATCCGTGGATAACATGGGAAATCAGGGATAGTATCAAAACAAAAGATGAAGCGTATAAATTAGCCAGAAAAGGCAGCCTACCAGAGGACTGGGAGAAATTCAGAGTCCAGCAGAGGAGGACAAAGGGCTTAATTAGGAAAGGGAAAATAGATTATGAAAGAAAACTGGCAGGGAACATAAAAACTGACTGCAAAAGCTTTTATAGATATGTGAAGAGAAAAAGATTAGTTAAAACAAATGTAGGTCCCTTGCAGTCAGAAACAGGTGAATTGATCATGGGGAACAAGGACATGGCAGACCAATTGAATAACTACTTTGGTTCTGTCTTCACTAAGGAAGACATAAATAATCTGCCGGAAATAGCAGGGGACCGGGGGTCAAATGAGATGGAGGAACTGAGTGAAATCCAGGTTAGCCGGGAAGTGGTGTTAGGTAAATTGAATGGATTAAAGGCCGATAAATCCCCAGGGCCAGTTAGGCTGCATTCCAGAGTACTTAAGGAAGTAGCCCCAGAAATAGTGGATGCATTAGTGATAATTTTTCAAAACTCTTTAGATTCTGGAGTAGTTCCTGAAGATTGGAGGGTAGCTAATATAACCCCACTTTTTAAAAAGGGAGGGAGAGAGAAAACGGGTAATTACAGACCAGTTAGTCTAACGTCGGTAGTGGGGAAACTGCTAGAATCAGTTATTAAAGATGGGATAGCAGCACATTTGGAAAGTGGTGAAATCATTGGACAAAGTCAGCATGGATTTATGAAAGGTAAATCATGTCTGACGAATCTTATAGAATTTTTCGAGGATGTAACTAGTAGAGTGGATAAGGGAGAACCAGTGGATGTGTTATATCTGGACTTTCAGAAGGCTTTCGACAAGGTCCCACATAAGAGATTAGTATACAAACTTAAAGCACACGGTATTGGGGGTTCAATATTGATGTGGATAGAGAACTGGCTGGCAGACAGGAAGCAAAGAGTAGGAGTAAACGGGTCCTTTTCACAATGGCAGGCAGTGACTAGTGGGGTACCGCAAGGCTCAGTGCTGGGACCCCAGCTATTTACGATATATATTAATGATTTGGACGAGGGAATTGAATGCAACATCTCCAAATTTGCGGATGACACGAAGCTGGGGGGCAGTGTTAGCTGTGTGGAGGATGCTAGGAGGCTGCAAGGTGACTTGGATAGGCTGGGCGAGTGGGCAAATGCATGGCAGATGCAGTATAATGTGGATAAATGTGAGGTTATCCACTTTGGTGGCAAAAACAGGAAATTAGGCATGTAGGTGCAGCAGGCAGTGAAGAAGGCGAATGGTATGTTAGCATTCATAGCAAAAGGATTTGAGTATAGGAGCAGGGAGGCTCTACTGCAGTTGTACAGGGTCTTGGTGAGACCACACCTGGAGTATTGCGTACAGTTTAGGTCTCCTAATCTGAGGAAGGACATTCTTGCCATAGAGGGAGTACAGAGAAGGTTCACCAGACTGATTCCTGGGATGTCAGGACTTTCATATGAAGAAAGACTGGATAGACTCGGTTTGTACTCGCTAGAGTTTAGAAGTTTGAGGGGGGATCTTATAGAAACTTACAATATTCTTAAGGGGTTGGACAGGCTAGATGCAGGAAGATTGTTCCCGATGTTGGGGAAGTCCAGAACAAGGGGTCACAGTTTAAGGATAAGGGGGAAATCTTTTAGGACCGAGATGAGGAAAACATTTTTCACACAGAGAGTGGTCAATCTCTGGAATTCTCTGCCACAGAAGGTAGTTGAGGCCAGTTCATTGGCTATATTTAAGAGGGAGTTAGATGTGGCCCTTGTTGCTAAAGGGATCAGGGGGTATGGAGAGAAGGCAGGTACAGGATACTGAGTTGGATGATCAGCAATGATCATATTGAATGGCGGTGCAGGCTCGAAGGGCCGAATGGCCTACTCCTGCACCTATTTTCTATGTTTCTATGTAGAGATGTGAAGAGAGAGCAACCCGGGAAGGACTGGTCTGATTATACTGGTGGCATTGCCAAGACATTGTGAAGTGTAGATGTAGATGAAGAACTAGTTCAAGTTCAAGTGAGTTTATTGTCATGTGTCCCTGATAGGACAATGAAATTCTTGCTTTGCTTCAGCACACAGAACATAGTAGGCATTGACTACAAAACACATGAATAAATAAACTAATTAAGTGCAAATAACAGATAATGGGTTATTAATGTTCAGAGTTTTGTCTGAGCCAGGTTTAATAGCCTGCTGGCTGTGGGGAAGTAGCTATTCCTGAACCTGGTCGTTGCAGTCTTCAGGCTCCTGTACCTTCTTCCTGAAGGCAACAGGGAGATGAGTGTGTGGCCAGGATGGTGTGGGTCTTTGATGATACTGCCAGCCTTTTTGAGGCAGCGACTTCGATAAATGCCCTCGATGGAAGGAAGGTCAGAGCCGATGATGGACTGGGCAGTGTTTACTACTTTTTGTAGTCTCTTCCTCTCCAGGGCGCTCAAGTTGCCGAACCAAGCCACGATGCAACCGGTCAGCATGCTCTCTACTGTGCACCTGTAGAAGTTAGAGAGAGTCCTCCTTGACAAACCGACTCTCCGTAATCTTCTCAGGTAGTAAAGGCGCTGATGTGCTTTCTTGTTATTGCATCAGTGTTCTCGGACCAGGAAAGATTTTCAGAGATGTGCACGCCCAGGAATTTGAAGCTCTTGACCCTTTCAACCATTGACCCGTTGATATAAACGGGACTGTGGGCCCCCATCCTACTCCTTCCAAAGTCCACAATCAGTTCCTTGGTTTTGCTGGTGTTGAGGGCCAGGTTATTGTGCTGGCACCATATGGACAGTTGCTCGATCTCTCTTCTATACTCGGAGTCATCCCCATCAGTGATACGTCCCACAACAGTGGTGTCGTCAGCGAACTTGATGATTGAGTTCGCACTAAGACTGGCTACGCAGTCATGAGTATAGAGTGAGTACAGCAGGGCACGCGGCCTTGAGGTGCTCCCTTGCTGATTGTTATCGAGTCTGACACATTTCCACCAATACGAACAGACTGTGGTCTGTGGATGAGGAAGTCGAGGATCCAATTGCAGAGGGATGCGCAGAGACCCAGTACTGCGAGTTTGGTAACCAGCTTGGAGGGGATGATAGTATTAAATGCCGAGCTGTAATCAATGAATAACAGCCTGACATATGAGTTTTTCTTGTCCAAGTGGTCCAGAGCGGAGTGGAGGGCCAGCGAGATCGCATCCACCGTTGATCTGTTGTGGCGGTAAGCGAACTACAGTGGTTCCAGGTTTTTGTCGAGGTAGGAGTTGATTTGCGCCATGATCAACCTCTCGAAGCACTTCAACACCACAGGCACTACAGCAGGGTTGCCTCTCTCACCACCCAGTCTTGCCACTAATTCCTTCAAAAATCTGCCAGCTTGGCAATTGGTGATGCTGTTGAGATGCTAATAGTGGATGTACATTAAGATCTCCCATTCAGAGTGTACTCCGTGCCCTTGGTTTTCTCAGTGCTTTCTCCATTAACTATTCAGATGGAATCATTGAGCGAGAGGCTGAAGGGTGGTTATCAGTAGAAACTTTGACCTGATGCCATCTAAAATTACGGAGTATAATGACCTGCATCAATGTGCTAAACACCCTGATAGGTTTGGTTTACGGGTGGAAGAGGATGTAATTGGGAATCATGATGGAGTCTTGAGACATTGGTTGAAAGGTATGTTTCTGGAATACTTTGTAGGATTATTGTTGACCCGTTATGTGAACATTAGACGCAGGAGTAGTTGACAGGCCTTCTCTAACGTATTCTACATTCAATTAGTTTACAGCTAATTTTATGCCCTGCATTCATTTTGGTTTATTTGTAGGCTGAGGGATGACCTTACGGAGGTATACAAAGTTATGAGCAGCATAGATAAGGTGAATGGTCAATCTTTTTCCAAGAATTGGAGGGCATAGGTTTAAAGTGAGAGGGAAATGAATTACAATAGACCTGCTGGGTAATTTCTTCACAGAGGGTGGTGGGTATTTGGAACAAGCTGCTAGAGGAAGTTTTAGAGGTAAAAGAGATTTAGATAAATACATGGATGGGAAAAGTTTAGAGGGCGATTGGCCAAAAGCAGGCAAATGGAACTAGTTCAGTTATAAAAGCTGGTTGGATGGACAAGTTGGGCATGAGTCTGCTGCATTCCCATATCCTCTGATTAACCTTGTGCCCAAAAATGTATTAATCTCAGCCTATAATATAAATGACTGAATATTCATATTTTTCTGACGGAAAAAGTTCAAAGGTGTTTCTGGGCAGCTATCCAAATGAAGGTGCATCCTCAAACATTCACCAAGAAAGGACTATGCAGCATTGTTAGGGCCAGCTGTGTTGTGTTGTGTTTGGTCGCGCTTGCCGCATGCAGGTCGCATGCTCGTGGGACAGGCCCTTATGCCTACTGTCCACTATAACCCATTGTCTGCATTGACCCATTGTGTCCCTTTATTTCTACAGAGTCCTTGAGCAAATTCTTCAATCTTTTTCTATGATCACCCAATAATCTTTGCAATTTGCAAGAAGTTGCAATATAATGTTTGTTTCTGATGGCAGGAAGGTCAATGACATAGTCAGCAAATGGAGCATATTTGGATTGTCAAAAAGCATTTAACAAGGTACCAAGTAAAAAAGTCACATAGCTAGGTAAAAGCTCATGGTGTTGGAGGTAATATATTGGTATGACTAGATACTAATCATACTATCTAGTGTAGGCCAACTAGCTGGAAGCAGTGATTTGGGATAACAGGGAGGAGTTATGTTTCAGGTTGGCAACCTGTAATCAGTAGACACCTAAGAGATCAGTTCTTGAACCACAGTTATTTAGAAACATAGAAAATAGGTGCAGGAGTAAGCCATTTAGCCCTTTGAGCCAGCACCGTCATTCAATATGATCATGGCTGTTCATCCAAAATCAGTACCCCATTCCTGCTTTTTCTCCATATCCCTTGATTCCGTTAGCCCTAAATCTAAAGGGGCTGTCCCACTTACACAACCTTTACAGGCGACTGCCGGCACCTGTGATAGGTTGAGAATTCAGCGGCGACCAGAAAGACGCTACGACTCTTTGGAGACCTCTCACGACCATAGGAGACCTCTCACGACCATACAGGTGACCCCTGGCGACATGATGCGGGTGACCTCTCACAACCATAGGAGACCTCTCACGACCATGCAGCCTGTATGGTCGTGAGAGGTCTCCTATGGTCGTGAGAGGTCTCCAAAGAGTCGCAGCGTCTTTCTGGTCGCCACTGAATTTTCAACATGTTGAAAATTTCGGCGACCTATCACAGGTGCCGGCAGTCGCCTGTAAAGGTCACCTAAGTGGGACAGGCCCTTAACGCTCTCTTGAAAACATCCAGTGAATTGGCCTCCACTGCGTTCTGTGGCAGAGAATTCCACAGATTCACAACTCTCTGGGTGAAAAAGTTTTTTGTCATCTCAGTCCTAAATGGCCTACCCCATATTCTTAAACTGTGACCCTTGGTTCTGGACTCCCCCAACATCGAGAACATTTTGCAACTGCAGGAAATGCTACACTTGTCGCTTTACCTCCCCCCTTGACTCCATTCAAGGACCCAAGCAGTCTTTCCAGGTGCAGCAGAGGTATACCTGCACCTCCTCGAACCTCATTTATTGCATCCGCTGCTCTAGATGTCAGCTGCTGAGACCAAGCGTAGGCTTGGCGATTGCTTCGTCAAACACCTCCGCTCGGTTCTCAATAACCAACCCGATCTTCCGGTGGTTCAGCACTTCAACTCCCCCTCCCATTCCGAATCTGACCTTTCTGTCATGGGCCTCCTTCATGGCCAGAGTGATGACCACCATAAATTGGAGGAGCAGCACCTCATATTTTGTTTGGGCAGCTTGCACCCCAGCGGTATGAACATTGACTTCTCCAATTTCAGGTAGTCCCTACTTTCTCCTCCCCTTCTCAGCTCTCCCTCAGCTCACTGGCTCCACCTCTTCCTTTCTTCTTCCCGCTCCCACCCCCCCTCCCCACCCTCACATCAGTCTGAAGAAGGGTTTCGACCCGAAACGTTGCCTATTTCCTTCGTTCCATAGATGCTGCCTCACCCGATGAGTTTCTCCAGCATTTTTGTCTACCCTAGAGACAAGGTACAGCAGTTTTATTCAATGCACAAACACATTTATCAGCATTAAACTAATCGCATACAATGTAGCGCACCATTCATTTAGTCTAAAGTGATTGATTGCATAGGAAGATCCTATATTCTTTAGCACTACACTTGGAGAACATTGTGCAGATACCTCCATTACTACGGGAGTTTCTCGAATGCTGTTGGAGCTGCAATCATCCAGATAAGGGGCCTATCCATCACACATTTGGCCCAAGATCATAAGGACTGGCCCACAGTAGACTAGATCAAAAGCTCTGCAGTCCTGCTATATATATCGCATTCTTTAGCAGCTCTAGTCCATCCTGATTGTTTCGTTTTATATTCCTTTTTAAGTTAAAAATAGAGTTTCATTTAGCATTTTATGAGATCAATAATCTGCTGAAGTTGACAGTGGTGGTGGATAATCAATGAGGATCAATGAAAAAAAAATCGACATTTAGCACAAACGAAGGTGAATATGACATTCAATATTAAAACATTTAAAGACAAGACAAACAAGGTGAGTTTGCATAGATTTGTTAAAGGGAAGTTCAAATCTAACCATTGAATTTTTAGAGATAACTAGAGCAAGTGCAGACCTGCTGGGTCTGTTCCCCCAACGTGCGTTTGCGTGGGGGGGGGGGGGGGGTTGCTGCGGCTTCACACGCACACTAACTGCCCCCCCCCCCCCACACACACACAGGGGGGAAGGGGGGAGGGAGGGAGAGTGGGGTGAGGAGGAGAGGGGGGGGGGCAAAGGGGGAGAGAGAGGAGTGGGAGAGAGGAGGGTGGAAGAGAGCAGGGGGAGAGAGGGGATGGGAAGAGAGGGGAAGGGAAGGGGGGAGGGGTGGGGAGAGGGGGGGAGGTGGAGAGAGAGAGTGGAGGGGAGGGGGGGGAGAGGGAAGGGGAGGGGGAGAGAGGGAAGGGGAGAGAGGGGGAGGGGAAGGGAGAGAGAGGAGGGGGGAGTGGGGGTGAAGGAAAGTGGTGGAGGGGAGGGGAGAGGGGGCTGGAGGAGGGGAGAAGGGGGCTGGAGGAGAGGAGAGGGGGAGTAATATGGCTTAAGGACAACAACCTCTCCCTCAACGTCAACAAGGTGAAGGAGCTAGTTGTCAACCTCAGGAACTATGGTGGAGTACATGCCCCAATGGGCATCAATGATGTGGAAATGGTTGAGAGCTTTAAGTTCCTTGGCATTATTACTACCAATGATCTCTCGTGGACCAATCACAGTTGGAGCGACAGCCAAGAAGGCACATCAACATAGAAAGCATACGGCCGGGTTGCATTACATTTGGTATGGCAACAGCTCTACCCAAGATTGCATGAAATTGCAGAGAGTTGTGGATGTAGGTCAGTCAGTCACACAGACCAGATTCCATGTCGTTGACTCCATATACACTTCACGCAGCCTCGAGAAAGCAGCCAACATAAACAAAGATCTTTCTCACCTCCCCATTCATTCTTCCCAGTCATTCCTTCTCCCATTCCTGTCTGGTAAAAGATACAAGAGCTTTAAATTGTGCACCATCAGACTCGGGAACAGTTTTCTCTTCGTTATTGAACTTCTGAATGGTTCTTCCAGAAGCAAGGGTACAGTTCAATTCGCTTCTACCTCATTGCGGACATTGAACTTTGTCTCTGGAACTGTTCTGTTACAATGCTGAGAATTATAGTTCTCAGCATTGAATCAGAATGTTAGTTTAGTTTAGTTGTTTCCACAACTAAATTCTGCACTCTGCACCTTTCCCTTTACTCTACCTATTACACCTGAGTTTGGCTTGATTGTATTTATGTATTTTGATTGGATTGCATGCAAAACAAAGATTTTCACTGCACCTCAGTATACGTGACTTAACGTAAACCTAAACCACTCACTGCCTGGAGGAGATCAAAATCACATCAAAAAGTCATTTGTTCAGCACTGAGAAGTTGGGGAGATACAACCTAAAATTATGGTCGAAATGAAGATATATTCAGATAGAATGTATCTGATTCTATGTTGGTTTTATGATACAATAGAACTTTATTTATCCACTAATCCAGGAGGAAATTAATCTGCCAACAGTCATAATATCAAACAAAATACATGAAACATGAATACATTTGGAAAGTGGTGAAATCATTGGACAAAGTCAGCATGGATTTACAAAAGGTAAATCATGTCTGACGAATCTTATAGAATTTTTCGAGGATGTAACTAGTAGCGTGGATAGGGGAGAACCAGTGGATGTGGTGTATCTGGACTTCCAGAAGGCTTTCGACAAGGTCCCACATAAGAGATTAGTTTACAAACTTAAAGCACACGGCATTGGGGGTTCAGTATTGATGTGGATAGAGAACTGGCTGGCAAACAGGAAGCAAAGAGTAGGAGTAAACGGGTCCTTTTCACAATGGCAGGCAGTGACTAGTGGGGTACCGCAAGGCTCAGTGCTGGGACCCCAGCTATTTACAATATATATTAATGATCTGGATGAGGGAATTGAAGGCAATATCTCCAAGTTTGCGGATGACACTAAGCTGGGGGGCAGTGTTAGCTGTGAGGAGGATGCTAGGAGACTGCAAGGTGACTTGGATAGGCTGGGTGAGTGGGCAAAGGTTTGGCAGATGCAGTATAATGTGGATAAATGTGAGGTTATCCATTTTGGTGGCAAAAACAGGAAAGCAGACTATTATCTAAATGGTGACCGACTAGGAAAAGGGGAGATGCAGCGAGACCTGGGTGTCATGGTACACCAGTCATTGAAAGTGGGCATGCAGGTGCAGCAGGCAGTGAAGAAAGCGAATGGTATGTTAGCTTTCATAGCAAAAGGATTTGAGTATAGGAGCAGGGAGGTTCTACTGCAGTTATACAGGGTCTTGGTGAGACCACACCTGGAGTATTGCGTACAGTTTTGGTCTCCAAATCTGAGGAAGGACATTATTGCCATAGAGGGAGTGCAGAGAAGGTTCACCAGACTGATTCCTGGGATGTCAGGACTGTCTTATGAAGAAAGACTGGATAGACTTGGTTTATACTCTCTAGAATTTAGGAGATTGAGAGGGGATCTTATAGAAACTTACAAAATTCTTAAGGGGTTGGACAGGCTAGATGCAGGAAGATTGCTCCCGATGTTGGGGAAGTCCAGGACAAGGGGTCACAGCTTAAGGATAAGGGGGAAATCCTTTAAAACCGAGATGAGAAGAACTTTTTTCACACAGAGAGTGGTGAATCTCTGGAACTCCCTGCCACAGAGGGTAGTCGAGGCCAGTTCATTGGCTATATTTAAGAGGGAGTTAGATGTGGCCCTTGTGGCTAAAGGGATCAGAGGGTATGGAGAGAAGGCAGGTACGGGATACTGAGTTGGATGATCAGCCATGATCATATTGAATGGCGGTGCAGGCTCGAAGGGCCGAATGGCCTACTCCTGCACCTAATTTCTATGTTTCTATGTTTCTATGAAACATGAAATTAAAGTGACAGGTGGAAAGGACTGGGGATGGGGGGGCGGGGGGGGAGGGATGGTGGGGAGGGGAGTCAGTCTACCCAACGTAATAAGGGGGAGGAGTTCATCAGTTATCAACATTACTGGGTCAGAATCCTGACACCAGCAGCCCAGTGAGTGCACCTTCTCAGCCCAAGGATTGCCGTGCTCACCACCATCTTCTTCAGCGAAAGCTGCGAGACGCTCCCATTGCGGTAAAAGGCTATTTTACGTGTAGGAAGGAACAGCAGTGGCTGGTTTAAACCGGAGGTAGATACAAACAGCTGGAGTAACTCAGCGGGACAGGCAGCATCTCGGGAGAGAAGGAGTAGGTGACGTTTCTTCAGACTGGCAGGGGGCCCACCCACAACTACAATGCTATCTATCATTTAACAGGGGCCCACTTGCCATCACTTCATCAGGGGCCCACTTGCCATCGGGCAAGCTGACACCCTGGCCAGTCCGTCACTGGATACGAGGGTATTTGATCTTGGTGCTCCTCTCTTCAGACTGGCAGATAAGAGGGTATTTAATCTTGATGCTCCTGCCCCGGGGCCTGGTACTTGGCGTCCTGCAAACCTCCAGGCCCGGGGTTGCCGGGCAACGGACGCTGCCCACAGGACCCGCCCCCTTGCTTCCAGTCGCTCCGATTGGCTGGCGCCGGGCCACGCCCTCAATAGTGCATTGTTCCGTGGGCGCGGCGTTGACAGGACAGTGACGTCATGGGGCGCGGGCGCCACGTGCTCGGCAAAGAGCGCATCGAGCTCCATCATTGATGCTCGGTGCCCTGGCACTTGTCGCTCGCTGGCTGCCAGGTAAGGGCAGCGCTTGCAAACCGTGTCACCCGCTGCATCCCCCCGCCTTTCACCAAAGCACGCTGACTTTATAGATCGATACATAATCTTATGATCAAGGGTCTCGACCCGAAACGTCACCCATTCCGTCTCTCCAGAGATGCCGCCTGCCCCGCTGAGTTACTCCAGCATTTTGTGTCTACCTTAGATTTAAACCAGCATCTGCAGTTCTTTCCCCACACAGCTTATATCGTTGTGACAATAATAAGCGTCTTTACAGTGCATAACTACATTAAACAGTGTGCATTACTCTTAATTTGGAAGACAAACGTAAATTTTGTGAGGAATAACAAACCGAGGAGAATCAAACTACTATAAATAGCAATGTTACAAAATTTTGAGATTTTAAAAATCAAGTCTGTAATTTATCCCATCAGATAAAGCATAAAAATAAGTTTAATTTGACACCTAATTCACTTTCATATCTCAAGTATTTAAAAAGTTATGGCCATTTTCATACTGGGAAATGAGCATCTTGTTCCCTATTGATTTTCTATGGACATAACAAAAAAGCTGTGATCGTGAACAGTCAAAAGCCCATAACTTTCTTAAAAATTAAGAGAACTGAATGAAATTTTCAGTTATCATAGATTGAAGCATTCTGAAACAAATATAAAATAATCTTGCTTGGATGACCTGAAATTAAAGCATATAATTAGTTAGTTACCTAATTGTAGCTAATTTCAGACTTCAATTACTAGATCTAAACATCTATCCATTTCTTAATAAATGATTAACATTTTTAAATAGCCTAAATGTCCAAATAATATTCACAAATAATTCACAATAAAACATGATTTTTAAATCTCATTTACATTAATTTATAGGCCAAATGGAAGGAATTTAGTGTTTAATTGCTGTAAATAAATGCCCATTTAAATCAGCTTTCCAGTGGGTCCCTGTGGAACGCGCTGGTTTAGAACGTTCACATTGCGGTAGATTTGTGCCCCAAATGCCGAGAAAAATACTGCGCGATATAATGGGCCCAAATTGAGCTACTCGCAATATCAAACTTAGTATAAAGGGATCTTTAGAAGCCCTTTTTAATGTAAAAATATACAACCTAACTTCTGCTATTTGCTTTATGAGACCCTGCGGTTGCTGGCGGTCGCGGGTTTAGAGATTGATTTTTAAACTACTATAACTATTATTCAAGGCCTTTAAACCTAATAATAGCTTTTGCGACGGGGTCTTCCAGCGATTTTTCGTTAATAATTAACTAGGCTGAACATTTTCGATTGGAACAGCTTAGAGAAAATCGCGTTTTAAACCCGCCCCCTCTAAACGGCGCCAAAATCGCGCACACCCTCAGCAGCAGATCTTCAACGACGCTTCAGGTAGGCTTTGCAACATACCTACTATAAATATTTTGAGTGGAATGCACGCACACATGAATCGTGTGCTGTGGAAGTGAATGAAGACCCCGATCCCCACACTGGGGTGATTCACGACCCCCCCGGACCCTGACCCACACACGGGATGATTCACCCCCCCCCCCCCCCCGACCCCAACACGGGGGGGGGGGGGGGGGGCAGACGGCCCAGGGTCCGCGAGTGTGGAACCAGTCAGCGTGGAGTCTGGATGCTGAGACAGAAGACGGGCCCGCTGCGCTGGCAGCCGTAAGTGCTTACCTGACGTTCACCGCTTGTACTCCAGAAGGCGTTGCGTGGCAACAGTACGGGTCACGGTTCCTGACCTCGACTGCCGTACAACCTCCTCTATAGGCTAGTGAGCTTAACATCTGTAGTTGTAAAGTTACCAGACAGTATTCTAAGGGAAAAGATATACATGCATTTAGATCAGGGTCGGCAACCCACGGCCCACCGGCCGGATCCGGCCCGTAACCCAAAATCATCTGGTCCGCAGGCGGGTTTTTTTCATTTAGTTTTCGCGACCTGGGAACTGCAGCCCGTCCTGGGACACACAGGCGACCTGGGAACTGCAGCTAGTCCCGGGGACGTGAGGGATCTGGGAACTGCAGAAAACTAATTGAAAAATATGTGAAAACTAATGTGAAAAACAACACCAAGTGTCACACTTGTTAGTATGTATTATTAGTATGTACTATTATTAATTACTGATTTAGTTAGTATGTATTATTATTACCTCCATTTATGAACTATGGCGATAGATGTGGCCTGCCATCCGCTCACAGACATGTCCTGGCCCCTATGTAGAACCAGGTTGCCGACCCCTGATTTAGATGGACAAGGGCTGATTAGGAATAGTCAGCATGGTTTTGTCCGTGGGAGATCGTGTCTCACAAATCTGATTGAGGTTTTTGAAGACTTGACCAAAAAGGCTGATGAGGGCAGAGCAGTAGATGTATATATGAACTTCAGTAAAGTATTCAACAAGCGAAGCCGGGTGGCATCAGCAATGGCTAACTCGCCAACAGTCTGTCCCTTCCTTCTGTGTTGTGTCTTTAGTATGTGTTAAATGTATGTTTTTAGTGTTCTTTAGCATGTTTTATGTGGTGGAGGGGTGGTTGGGGGAAACTTTTTTTAATCTCTTACCTTGATGGAGATGCAATTGTTTTCCGTATCGTATCTCTGTCCACACTGCGGCCTAACATCGGGGAGCTGGTGGCCTCTGGTGGACACCGACTTCGGGAGCTCCAACCGTGGGAGCCTGCGGACTTTAACATCGTGGAGCTCGCTGTCCCTGGTGCGAGACCGACTTTGGGAGCTCCAAGCCGCAGGAGCTTCAATCTTCCCGACGGATGGTTCGGCTGCCCCAACCGTGGGAGAATAATGAGGGAAGAAGATTAGACTTTATTGCATATTTAAAACAATACCCTCCCCCTCCCTCTCTACCCCCTCCCTCTCTACCACCTCCCTCTCTACCCCCTCCCATTCCTTCTACCCCTCCCCTCCCCTCCCTCTCTACCCCCTCTCTGCCGTCTCTCTGTCTGCCCTCCGTCTCTGCTCCCCTCTCTCTCTGCCCCCTCTCTCTCTCTGCCCTATCTCTATCTGCTCTCTCTCTCCGCCCTCTCTCTCTCTGTCCCCTCACTCTGCCTCTCTCTCTGCCTCCAGGCCTCTACCCCCATCTCTCTCTGCCCCCATCTTCCGCTACCCTCCCTCTCTACCCCCTCCCCTCCCTCTCTACCCCTCCCCCCTCCCTCTCTACCTCCTCCCTCTCTACCCCCTCCACCTCCCTCTCTACCCCCCTCTACCCCTCTCTGCTCCCCCTCGCTCTCTTCCCCCCTCACTCTCTGCCCCTCCTTGTTCTCTGCCCACCCCCTCGCTCTCTGCGCCCCTTCCTCTCTGCACCCCCTCCCTCTCTAACACCACTCCCTCACTACCCCCCTCTCTACCCCCCTCCCTCTCTGCCCACCCTCTGCCCCTCCTCCCTCTCTACCGCCACTCCCTCTCTACCCCCCCCCCCCCCCATCTCCTTCGAGGGAGTGGTGAATATTGGGACCTATATTGGGACGCTGCAGACAACCCAAATTTCCACCAGCCTGGCTGTGTGGCAATAAATTATATCTAATCTAATCTAATCTAATCTAATCTATGGGTGAGTGGTGGAGTATTGCGTTCGGGGACCAGCCCACCCCTGTGACGCCGCGCGCCCCCCACCCCTCAATCTTTACTCCCCTCCCTCTCCCTCTCTACCCCCTCCCCCTCACTCTACCTTCCCTCTCTACCCGCCTCCCTCTCCCTCTTTAGCCACGCCTGCACAGTTGGGGGCTATGAGTGAGTGGATATGGAGGGGGATGGGGGAAATGGAGTGAATTAATATAATATCAAGGGGGTGTTGGTGCGTGTGTGTGTGTGTGGGGGGGGGGGGGGGGGTGGTGGTTAGTGTGTGTGTGACGCCGCAAGCCGCCACCCCCCACAACCGCGCGTTGAGGGGACAGGACCCAACGGGTCCCACTTGGTCTAGTAACATTTAAAAAACACCTGGATGGGTAGAAAGGTTTAGAGGTATGTGTGCCAAGCTGAGGCAAATGGAACTAGTTTAGATGGGGCACATTGATCAGCATTGAGGAGTTGGGCCAAATATCTTTTTTCCTTGATGTATAACTATGATTATGAGTTAGCTATACGTAATAACTAGTTTATTCATATCTCTATCTTTCAGAAGGAAGAAACAAATTATTAGCTTGAGAATGAAGAGTTGCAGCTACTGGATGATAATACCAATTACAGTTAGTGTCCTTGCAGCGGTCGGATTCATTGTTGTGTAAGTCTACCACACTAATTTTGTGAAATGTTATAATCAACGTGGAATTCTCCTTTTCCTTTATTGAAAGAGTGGAGGACATTAAAGACCCTTTAGCATTTTTGCTTAGAAATTCCCCAGTGTTATGCCTGATTTTCAGGCAGCAGATGGCTTCTGAGAAGCTCAGCTTCATCATGTAGTGGTGGGTACTGGAAGCAGCAGAAAGGCACTTATCTTTTACACCTGAACCAGCACTAGCCCCTTGAATGAAAGATAAAATGCTGGAAACACCTAGCATGTCAGGCGACCTTTGTCAGGTGGCATCCTCTTTGTGGCAACTCTTTGCATACTTTGTGTATGGTATGTAAAACAAAGAATTTCACTGTGACATGTCAAATGTGATAATAAAGTATCATTCATTCATTCATTTATTCAACGTAGGTAGAAAGAGAAATGGAGTTCAGGTTAAAGACTGAATATTTCCAGGATTTTAGTATACATAAAGATCACTGAAATTTGCAGTTTATTGTTATTTCCATTAACTATTCAATTCACTGCTATTTCTATTCCAGAAATACCGGCTTTGAAACAGTGTGCTCCTCACTATGATATGATTTTTGTCATTCATGTGCTTTGATGAAGGATCATCGATCTGAAAAGTTCTCTGCTTTTCCCGCAGATGTTGCTTGACTTGTTTTGTATTTCTTGGGGTCAAATTATTTTGGATTATGCAGTGAATCCCTTTAGTTTTTAATTGTTTTTCTAAATATGATATGTAGAATGTGTATTTCTTTGTAATTGTAGTCTGTGCAAGTGCTTGCGAGGGTGATATTTGTGATGTTGCGAGCTCTATGATGGGCTAGGATTAGTGGAAGATAGGATGCAGGTATTTAGCATTTGTTAGAATGAGCTAATTGGCTGCAGTTGGGGGTGGGGGTGGGGAAGGGGGGGGGGGTTGTTTTGGTTTGCCAGAACCAACTGGTGGCCAACTGGTGACTGACAACAACACACATAGTGAAAGATCAAACTTTATTCCATAAGCAATCAGGACCATTTAAACTGCCAGCCATTCACTTCCAGCTGGGCGTGGCTTGTGAGAGCCGGCTGACCTTGCGAGTGTAAAGCTGTGTAGTACCGTAATACCATGTAACGGGTGGCATGCATATATGTGCAGTAGAGATTATAAATGACATGGATTAATAAGGGTTAATCTACATCCTTCCTCTTAAAGAAGCTAAGCATATATAGAGTGGTTAGTGGAGCATATTGCAAAACACCAGTATAGGGTGTGGGCATTATTATTTTACGTGTACATGCTTGTGCATATGTGAGCACATAAAATGAACCGGGTCATGCACAGTTCAAGTATAGCCGGTGAATTTTCCAATCAGCGGGTTCGGCTTGCAGACATGACCTGCACGTGTACAGTAGTACCCCCCCCCCCCCCCCCCCCCCCCCCCCCCCGTGCACCTCATCCTTCTCTGAGGGAGTAAGTCCCTTATCGGGTGAACGTGGAGGAGAAGACACCGGTGGAGATGGGGGCACTGGGGAAGGCAGGGATGGAGCTGGCACCGGTAGAGGAATCACAGGAGTGGCATTCACGGAGTGTGAAGGAAGACCGACAGGCTGGTCAGGGTAAGGACGGGAAGGTGCCGGTTCATTAACCGGGAGGAGGTGTTGACGAGTGCGTCGATAGATGCCGTTGTCAATACTGACCAGGTACGAGCGTGGCTCCGCGGTTGACCCCAGAATAACTCCAAGGCGGTTGTAACCTTGTAGTGACCGTAAGCGGACAACCCGTCCCTTGTTGAGCAGTTGAAGCAGAGAACCGGTTTTATCATAGTATTTTCTTTGTATGTCGCAGCGGCGTTGGAGCTGGGATTGGATCACCAACGGCGCACAAACTTGTGGTTCTAGTAGTTGCTTGGTCATGGGCAGGGTGAGCGGGTTCACCGTGACATGAGCCGTTCGGCTGAAGATCCCAGGAGAGGGTCGTGGACGATGTTCCGTAGGTTGAGTAAGTCGAGATAGACATCAGAGCCGGCCCTATGTGAGCGTTCCATTAGTTCTTTTGCACTTCTTACCGCGCGCTCGGCCAGGCCGTTGGACTGCGGGTACTCGCGGCTGCTGGTGGTGTGGTGAAAGTCCCAGCGTTTCGCGAAATCCCTGAAGAGCTGACTGGAGAATTGAGTTCCATTGTCTGAGAGTAGCTTGAGGGGTGCTCCGTGGAGAGAAAAGTGGCAAGTGAGTTTTTGAATGGCCATGGCTGAGGTCGGGCTACTGAGCAGGTCGATTTCGAACCAGGTATTGTTTGCCGTGCCACTCAAAGATGTCGGCTGCTACTGTGGACCAGTGTGGGGTTTGGGAGAAGTGGTTGTTTCTGCTGGTGCGGGGTCAGGCTATTGCAAATCCGGCAGGCAGCAACTTTCTCAAGAATGTAGTCAGCCATGTCTGGCCAGAAAAGCATATATTTTGCATGTTGGAGGGTTATTTCTGCAGCAGGATGGCCCCCATGGACAATATCAAAGTACTTGCTGTGAAGAGACATCGGGATGACTGTCTTATGTCCTTTCATTATAATGCCGTCTTGAATGACCGGTTCATCGCAGACAGGGTAATATAGGCGGATAGCCAGCGGCAGGTGGTGCTATTCGTGGTGGATGACAGTGGTAAGCGATTGTAGTGTTTCGTCTGCAGCTATTTGTGCCATTTAGCGGTAATTGCCAAAATGAGTTATTTGCATCTAGGAGAGAGAAGACTGGCTTTACCCAGACTGGTTGCGACCTCTTCCACTGTCCGCATTGGGTGGTGTGGTCATTTGATGACAGTGTTTAAATCTTTAGGGTTGATGCAAATCCTTATTTCATCTTTGTTCTTCTTGTCTGCTGCGACCATGGTGGAGACCCAGGAGGAGGGGTCGTTGTCAGGGGCTATCACGCCCAGTGTTTCCATTCTGTCTAGTTCAGTTTTGACGTGGTCCTTCTTTGCGTGCGGGATTCGGTGAGGAGAACGAGCGACAGGTATGACTTCCTTGTCGGTTACAATGCTGTATTCTGTGGGAAGATTGCCTAGCTGGTTCTCAAAAAGGTCTTTGTATTGTTCGAGCAGTTGTTGGGTGGGACTTTGAGAGGTAGATAGCTGGTACACAGTTTTGCCGAAGGAGACTAGGTTCATATCACGGCATGCATCAATGCCCAGAAGGAGGGGCACTTCCCCTCTAACGATGACAAAATCCAGATTGTTAACTTGAGACGCTAGATGGCATTGTAATGTGACCTTACCAACCGGTTGCAACTCACCCACACCAAATGGATGTATATTAGGCCTCACCCAGGTAGTATTGGAGGCCAGTGACAAACAGGTTGATGTGGGAATAGGAAGAGCACTTAAAACTGGTTACAAATAGGAGCTCAAAATAGCCATGGTGGACAGAGGGAAGGTGCTCGGCAAAGCCTGGTCTACTCACCAATGTAGAGGAGGCTACATAGAAAGCACCGAATGGACAAGTTGAAGGAGGTGCAAATAAAATTCCTGCTTCATTTGCAAGGGTTGTTTGTGTCTGGATGGAGGTGAGTAATTTTTACTAAATGTTTATGTACTAATGAAATGTTCACTTACGGTTTAAGATTCTAAGAGGAGATTTTATGAACCACTGGTTGAACTTCTATGCGACAATTGGTACTGAGTCTCTATGGTCACGATGGGTGGAAAGAGTAATGAAATCCAATAACATGCATATTCTCAGGGCTCTTGGGACATGATATTTACTGCCAAGCAAGCTCAAGGGCAATGTGGGGAGCAGAATCAACTACTACGCATGGGCTTTTTAGATCTCACTAAAGCCTTTGACTATGTCATTCGATAGGGTCTGTGCCCTTCTCAAATTTGTCTGTCTTCAGAAATGCATCGATATTTTACATTTGTTACATTATAACATATAAACCCTTGTATCAACCAATTGGTCCACACCAGACATAACCACAGGGCAGAGGCATAGAGTCGTACAGCATGGAAACAGGCCCAACATGCCCACACCAACCAACATGTCACTTCTACACCAGTCCCTCCTGCCTGCGTTTGGTAAACTCCGGGATCGTCAAGCCAGAGGCTTGTCAAGTCTGGCTGCTCATTCCCCCCAAATTACTTTTCCCATCTTTTGGAATGTGAGCCACATGCCAATCTGCGGGAATTTCTGAATGGTTGAACATTAGATTATTGGAGCTTTACTTATGGAGAATTACTTCTGGAAACGTTTCTGCAAAATGTCATGGGCTGCCTGACATGCTCTCTGCCAGAAGTGCCATATCATAGAAACTCCCCCTTTACAGTAAGGCTTACTAATCTTAAATTCAACAACATAAAGCAACTCAACTACATTATATAATACATTCCTTTTGTCATGACCAACCAACCTATGATGCATAAATTCAAATTGTTTATTAAATCTATACAGGATGGATCAATAAGAATATTAGAAAAAAAGAAGCAGGAGTCGCTTGTCTGTTATGCTTGGTTCACTAATCAATATGAACAAGGCCTAATCTCCATTACTTGGCCGGTGCCCTGGAGTCCTTAACCCCCTAACGAAACATAGAACAGTACAGCACAGGAACAGGTCTTTCGGCCCACAATGTCTGTTCGAACATGATGCCAAGTTAATCTCCTGCCAGCGATTCATGCCTGTGAAGTGTTCTATAATAATAATAATAATAATAATAAACTTTGTTACGGACTCGAGATCCAGACAAGGGGCTACATTACATTAAAAAATGCATTGCATATTTAAAACAATATCATAAAGTACATATAAAATCTTAGTATATCACTTATAAAAGCATCATAAATTATATTAAAAAACACAATACATGAGTTAAAAATCCAGATTAAAAGAATGATCAATGTCCTACAATGAGACAACGATACCAGTGTCTCCACAGCTGGGATTCGTAGCGTGTAGTGCTAACCCTTATGTTTGACAAGACCACAATAATAGTAAGATTAAACGAAAACTTACCAGTTTGAAGTTTGATCTGTATTTTATGAAGAGTTACGATGAGGGATTACGTGAAGAGCCCGATCAGCACGCATGCGCGGCATACTTCAAAGCAGCGGTGTGGAATCACAGATAGACACAGTTATTGAAGTAAACATAGTAAAGACAAGGAGACGTCAGTTTATCAGTTTGACCCACATTATTGAAGGTGGGAGCGGAGGGCACGTAATCCCTCATCGTAACTCATCATAAATACAGATCAAACTTCAAACTGGTAAGTTCTAGTTTAATCTTACTATTTTACTTCGGAGTCACGTGACTACGTGAAGACTTCGAAGCTCTGTGATTTCAAACCGTGTAACAGGTATTACTTCACGCACTGCCGAAGTCCTTGAGGGAGGAAGTGTGTTATCGTAATCAACCAATGAATCTGTTTGTAGAAAAACACAATGGTATTTTTTAACAATAACAACAAAGAAATTAAATTGCTCCCCTGGGCTTAAATTAAATATTTGCAGTCTGTAAAATCTTTTCTGCAAATAAAATAGGTTTTGCCAACGGCTTATTATAAAATTTATGAACGGTCTTTCCCCCGACCATCCTGCTGTAGCCAGGATGTGGTCTATAGGCACGTCCATTCTTTAGCCGTCGACGTGGATGCTGCCCTGGTGGAATAAAATTTGTACATGTTAGTGTTTATCCCAGCAGCTTTTAGCACCTGCTTGAGCCATCTTGAAATGGTTTGGCTCGTCACCCGACCATAAGGTTTTTTATGACTGACCCACAAGGCTTTTCATCTCCCTCGAATATTTTGGTTGTGTCTATGTAGGATAGTAGGTGGGTCATGGCACATAACCGTGGTTCTGGCTGGTAAGCCCGGAATTCCACGACTGGATTAGGTGTTCCTGGTCTGCTCTGTTTGATCAGTTCCTGGATAACGACAGAGATCTGGTCTGGAGCTGTGAGCATGCTGTCCAGTCGCAATAGGTGTAGTGACTGGACCCTCTGTGCAGATACAAGTGCTATCAACATGAGTGTTTTGAGCATAGATTGTTCCAGGTTGAGGGATCTGGCTGGTGGCTATCCCCTGAGGTATGTCAGGACCACACCGACATCCCATATATGGGTGTACCTTGGTCTAGGGGGTTAGAGTTGTAAATACCCTTCATTAGTTTGACCACCAGCGGGTGGGACCCCATGGCCTGTTGTCCTGGAGCTGGTTTTAAATAGACAGACAGGGCACTTCTAGCTGTGTTGATGGCTCTGTAGCTGAGTCCTTCATCGTGGTGAAGGTTCGCCAGGAATTCCAGTACGTTGGTAACTGTAGCGGTTGAGTAGGTGGTCCCTGTATCCAAGCAGTACTTCTCCCATTTTTTGATGCTGGACAAGTGCTGTTTTTAGTGGATGTTCGGAGAGATGCTGACATGGTGTCGACGGTTTGTTCTGATAATCCCAGTCCCAGAAGTGGTTTGTGCAGAATCTGCAACCCAGGAGTTTGATTTGTTCATGGCACGGGTGGCTTGTGCCCGACACTGGGTGTTAATAACTCTGGGTCACTGGGGAATACCATCGGAGTTTCAACAACCATGTCATGGAGTATTGGGAACCATGGATGCGTAGGCCAGTCGGGTACTATCAAAATACCTGAAGCAGAGTCCATTTGTATTGTGCGTAGTCCCCAACTGATGAAGCAGAAGGGAGGAAATGCATAGAAGAAGAATTTCCTCAATCCAGCGCGAACGCATCTACCGC
>NC_045956.1:77484614-77546844 GCF_010909765.2 Amblyraja radiata
AACCATGAATAAATAAACTATTAAGTGCAAAATAACAGATAATGGGTTATTAATGTTCAGAGTTTTGTATGAGCCAGGTTTTAATAGCCTGCTGGCTGTGGGGAAGTAGCTATTCCTGAACCTGGTCGTTGCAGTCTTCAGGCTCCTGTACCTTTCTTCCTGAAGGCAACAGGGAGATGAGTGGTGGCCAGGGATGGTGTGGGTCTTTGATGATACTGCCAGCCTTTTTCGAGGGCAGCGACTTCGATAAATGCCCTCGATTGGAAGGAAGGTCAGAGCCGATGATGGACTGGGCAGTGTTTACTACTTTTGTAGTCTCTTCCTCTCCAGGGCGCTCAAGTTGCCGAACCAAGCCACGATGCAAACCGGTCAGCATGCTCTCTACTGTGCACCTGTAGAAGTTAGAGAGAGTCCTCCTTGACAAACCGACTCTCCGTAATCTTCTCAGGTAGTAAAGGCGCTGATGTGCTTTCTTGTTATTGCATCAGTGTTCTCGGACCAGGAAAGATTTTCAGAGATGTGCACGCCCAGGAATTTGAAGCTCTTGACCCTTTCAACCATTGACCGTTGATATAAACGGGACTGTGGGGCCCCCATCCTACTCCTTCCAAAGTCCACAATCAGTTCCTTGGTTTTGCTGGTGTTGAGGGCCAGGTTATTGTGCTGGCACCATATGGACAGTTGCTCGATCTCTTTCTATACTCGGAGTCATCCCCATCAGTGATACGTCCCACAACAGTGGTGTCGTCAGCGAACTTGATGATTGAGTTCGCACTAAGACTGGCTACGCAGTCATGAGTATAGAGTGAGTACAGCAGGGCACGCGGCCTTGAGGTGCTCCCTTGCTGATGTTATCGAGTCTGACACATTTCCACCAATACGAACAGACTGTGGTCTGTGGATGAGGAAGTCGAGGATCCAATTGCAGAGGGATGCGCAGAGACCCAGTACTGCGAGTTTGGTAACCAGCTTGGAGGGGATGATAGTATTAAATGCCGAGCTGTAATCAATGAATAACAGCCTGACATATGAGTTTTTCTTGTCCAAGTGGTCCAGAGCGGAGTGGAGGGCCAGCGAGATCGCATCCACCGTTGATCTGTTGTGGCGGTAAGCGAACTACAGTGGTTCCAGGTTTTTGTCGAGGTAGGAGTTGATTTGCGCCATGATCAACCTCTCGAAGCACTTCAACGCCACAGGCACTACAGCAGGGTTGCCTCTCTCACCACCCAGTCTTGCCACTAATTCCTTCAAAAATCTGCCAGCTTGGCAATTGGTGATGCTGTTGAGATGCTAATAGTGGATGTACATTAAGATCTCCCATTCAGAGTGTACTCCGTGCCCTTGGTTTTCTCAGTGCTTTCTCTATTAACTATTCAGATGGAATTATTGAGCGAGAGGCTGAAGGGTGGTTATCAGTAGAAACTTTGACCTGATGCCATCTAAAATTACGGAGTATAATGACCTGCATCAATGTGCCAAACACCCTGATAGGTTTGGTTTACGGGTGGAAGAGGATGTAATTGGGAATCATGATGGAGTCTTGAGACATTGGTTGAAAGGTATGTTTCTGGAATACTTTGTAGGATTATTGTTGACCCGTTATGTGAACATTAGACGCAGGAGTAGTTGACAGGCCTTCTCTAACGTATTCTACATTCAATTAGTTTACAGCTAATTTTATGCCCTGCATTCATTTTGGTTTATTTGTAGGCTGAGGGATGACCTTACGGAGGTATACAAAGTTATGAGCAGCATAGATAAGGTGAATGGTCAATCTTTTTCCAAGAATTGGAGGGCATAGGTTTAAAGTGAGAGGGAAATGAATTACAATAGACCTGCTGGGTAATTTCTTCACAGAGGGTGGTGGGTATTTGGAACAAGCTGCTAGAGGAAGTTTTAGAGGTAAAAGAGATTTAGATAAATACATGGATGGGAAAAGTTTAGAGGGCGATTAGCCAAAAGCAGGCAAATGGAACTAGTTCAGTTATAAAAGCTGGTTGGATGGACAAGTTGGGCATGAGTCTGCTGCATTCCCATATCCTCTGATTAACCTTGTGCTCAAAAATGTATTAATCTCAGCCTTTAATATAAATGACTGAATATTCATATTTTTCTGACGGAAAAAGTTCAAAGGTGTTTCTGGGCAGCTATCCAAATGAAGGCGCATCCTCAAATATTCACCAAGAAAGGACTATGCAGCATTGTTAGAGCCAGTTGTGTTGTGTTATGTTTGGTCGAGCTTGCCGCATGCAGGTCGCATGCTCGTGGGACAGGCCCTTATGCCTACTGTCCACTATAACCCATTGTCTGCATTGACCCATTGTGTCCCTTTATTTCTACAGAGTCCTTGAGCAAATTCTTCAATCTTTTTCTATGATCACCCAATAATCTTTGCGATTTGCAAGAAGTTGCAATATAATGTTTGTTTCTGATGGCAGGAAGGTCAATGACATAGTCAGCAAATGGAGCATATTTGGATTGTCAAAAAGCATTTAACAAGGTACCAAGTAAAAAAGTCACATAGCTAGGTAAAAGCTCATGGTGTTGGAGGTAATATATTGGTATGACTAGATACTAATCATACTATCTAGTGTAGGCCAGCTAGCTGGAAGCAGTGATTAGGGATAACAGGGAGGAGTTATGTTTCAGGTTGGCAACCTGTAATCAGTAGACACCTAAGAGATCAGTTCTTGAACCACAGTTATTTAGAAACATAGAAAATAGGTGCAGGAGTAAGCCATTTAGCCCTTCGAGCCAGCACCGTCATTCAATATGATCATGGCTGTTCATCCAAAATCAGTACCCCATTCCTGCTTTTTCTCCATATCCCTTGATTCCGTTAGCCCTAAATCTAAAGGGGCTGTCCCACTTACACAACCTTTACAGGCGACTGCCGGCACCTGTGATAGGTTGAGAATTCAGCGGCGACCAGAAAGACGCTATGACTCTTTGGAGACCTCTCACGACCACAGGAGACCTCTCACGACCATACAGGTGACCGCTGGTGACATGTTGCGGGTGACCTCTCACAACCATAGGAGACCTCTCACGACCATGCAGCCTGTATGGTCGTGAGAGGTCTCCTATGGTCGTGAGAGGTCTCCAAAGAGTCGCAGCGTCTTTCTGGTCACTACTGAATTTTCAACATGTTGAAAATTTCGGCGACCTATCACAGGTGCCGGCAGTCGCCTGTAAAGGTCACCTAAGTGGGACAGGCCCTTAACGCTCTCTTGAAAACATCCAGTGAATTGGCCTCCACTGCGTTCTGTGGCAGAGAATTCCACAGATTCACAACTCTCTGGGTGAAAAAGTTTTTTGTCATCTCAGTCCTAAATGGCCTACCCCATATTCTTAAACTGTGACCCTTGGTTCTGGACTCCCCCAACATCGAGAACATTTTGCAACTGCAGGAAATGCTACACTTGTCGCTTTACCTCCCCCCTTGACTCCATTCAAGGACCCAAGCAGTCTTTCCAGGTGCAGCAGAGGTATACCTGCACCTCCTCGAACCTCATTTATTGCATCCGCTGCTCTAGATGTCAGCTGCTGAGACCAAGCGTAGGCTTGGCGATTGCTTCGTCAAACACCTCCGCTCGGTTCTCAATAACCAACCCGATCTCCCGGTGGTTCAGCACTTCAACTCCCCCTCCCATTCCGAATCTGACCTTTCTGTCATGGGCCTCCTTCATGGCCAGAGTGATGACCACCATAAATTGGAGGAGCAGCACCTCATATTTTGTTTGGGCAGCTTGCACCCCAGCGGTATGAACATTGACTTCTCCAATTTCAGGTAGTCCATACTTTCTCCTCCCCTTCTCAGCTCTCCCTCAGCTCACTGGCTCCACCTCTTCCTTTCTTCTTCCCGCTCCCACCCCCCCTCCCCACCCTCACATCAGTCTGAAGAAGGGTTTCGACCCGAAACGTTGCCTATTTCCTTCGTTCCATAGATGCTGCCTCACCCGATGAGTTTCTCCAGCATTTTTGTCTACCCTAGAGACAAGGTACAGCAGTTTTATTCAATGCACAAACACATTTATCAGCATTAAACTAATCGCATACAATGTAGCGCACCATTCATTTAGTCTAAAGTGATTGATTGCATAGGAAGATCCTATATTCTTTAGCACTACACTTGGAGAACATTGTGCAGATACCTCCATTACTATGGGAGTTTCTCGAATGCTGTTGGAGCTGCAATCATCCAGATAAGGGGCCTATCCATCACACATTTGGCCCAAGATCATAAGGACTGGCCGACAGTAGACTAGATCAAAAGCTCTGCAGTCCTGCTATATATATCGCATTCTTTAGCAGCTCTAGTCCATCCTGATTGTTTCGTTTTATATTCCTTTTTAAGTTAAAAATAGAGTTTCATTTAGCATTTTATGAGATCAATAATCTGCTGAAGTTGGCAGTGGTGGTGGATAATCAATGAGGATCAGTGAAAAAAAAATCGACATTTAGCACAAACGAAGGTGAATATGACATTCAATATTAAAACATTTAAAGACAAGACAAACAAGGTAAGTTTGCATAGATTTGTTAAAGGGAAGTTCAAATCTAACCATTGAATTTTTAGAGATAACTAGAGCAAGTGCAGACCTGCTGGGTCTGTTCCCCCAACGTGCGTTTGCGTGGGGGGGGGGGGTTGCTGCGGCTTCACACGCACACTAACTGCCCCCCCCCCCACACACACACACAGGGGGGAAGGGGGGAGGGAGGGAGAGTGGGGTGAGGAGGAGAGGGGGGGGGGCAAAGGGGGAGAGAGAGGAGTGGGAGAGAGGAGGGTGGAAGAGAGCAGGGGGAGAGAGGGGATGGGAAGAGAGGGGAAGGGAAGGGGGGAGGGGTGGGGAGAGGGGGGAGGTGGAGAGAGAGAGTGGAGGGGAGGGGGGGAGAGGGAAGGGGATGGGGGAGAGAGGGAAGGGGAGAGAGGGGGAGGGGAAGGGAGAGAGAGGAGGGGGGAGTGGGGGTGAAGGAAAGTGGTGGAGGGGAGGGGAGAGGGGGCTGGAGGAGGGGAGAAGGGGGCTGGAGGAGAGGAGAGGGGGAGTAATATGGCTTAAGGACAACAACCTCTCCCTCAACGTCAACAAGTTGAAGGAGCTAGTTGTCAACCTCAGGAACTATGGTGGAGTACATGCCCCAATGGGCATCAATGATGTGGAAATGGTTGAGAGCTTTAAGTTCCTTGGCATTATTACTACCAATGATCTCTCGTGGACCAATCACAGTTGGAGCGACAGCCAAGAAGGCACATCAACATAGAAAGCATACGGTCGGGTTGCATTACATTTGGTATGGCAACAGCTCTACCCAAGATTGCATGAAATTGCAGAGAGTTGTGGATGTAGCTCAGTCAGTCACACAGACCAGATTCCATGTTGTTGACTCCATATACACTTCACGCAGCCTCGAGAAAGCAGCCAACATAAACAAAGATCTTTCTCACCTCCCCATTCATTCTTCCCAGTCATTCCTTCTCCCATTCCTGTCTGGTAAAAGATACAAGAGCTTTAAATTGTGCACCATCAGACTCGGGAACAGTTTTCTCTTCGTTATTGAACTTCTGAATGGTTCTTCCAGAAGCAAGGGTACAGTTCAATTCGCTTCTACCTCATTGCGGACATTGAACTTTGTCTCTGGAACTGTTCTGTTACAATGCTGAGAATGATAGTTCTCAGCATTGAATCAGAATGTTAGTTTAGTTTAGTTGTTTCCACAACTAAATTCTGCACTCTGCACCTTTCCCTTTACTCTACCTATTACACCTGAGTTTGGCTTGATTGTATTTATGTATTTTGATTGGATTGCATGCAAAACAAAGATTTTCACTGCACCTCAGTATACGTGACTTAACGTAAACCTAAACCACTCATTGCCTGGAGGAGATCAAAATCACATCAAAAAGTCATTTGTTCAGCACTGAGAAGTTGGGGAGATACAACCTAAAATTATGGTCGAAATGAAGATATATTCAGATAGAATGTATCTGATTCTATGTTGGTTTTATGATATAATAGAACTTTATTTATCCACTAATCCAGGAGGAAATTAATCTGCCAACAGTCATAATATCAAACAAAATACATGAAACATGAATACATTTGGAAAGTGGTGAAATCATTGGACAAAGTCAGCATGGATTTACAAAGGTAAATCATGTCTGACGAATCTTATAGAATTTTTCGAGGATGTAACTAGTAGCGTGGATAGGGGAGAACCAGTGGATGTGGTGTATCTGGACTTCCAGAAGGCTTTCGACAAGGTCCCACATAAGAGATTAGTTTACAAACTTAAAGCACACGGCATTGGGGGTTCAGTATTGATGTGGATAGAGAACTGGCTGGCAAACAGGAAGCAAAGAGTAGGAGTAAACGGGTCCTTTTCACAATGGCAGGCAGTGACTAGTGGGGTGCCGCAAGGCTCAGTGCTGGGACCCCAGCTATTTACAATATATATTAATGATCTGGATGAGGGAATTGAAGGCAATATCTCCAAGTTTGCGGATGACACTAAGCTGGGGGGCAGTGTTAGCTGTGAGGAGGATGCTAGGAGACTGCAAGGTGACTTGGATAGGCTGGGTGAGTGGGCAAAGGTTTGGCAGATGCAGTATAATGTGGATAAATGTGAGGTTATCCATTTTGGTGGCAAAAACAGGAAAGCAGACTATTATCTAAATGGTGGCCGACTAGGAAAAGGGGAGATGCAGCGAGACCTGGGTGTCATGGTACACCAGTCATTGAAAGTGGGCATGCAGGTGCAGCAGGCAGTGAAGAAAGCGAATGGTATGTTAGCTTTCATAGCAAAAGGATTTGAGTATAGGAGCAGGGAGGTTCTACTGCAGTTGTACAGGGTCTTGGTGAGACCACACCTGGAGTATTGCGTACAGTTTTGGTCTCCAAATCTGAGGAAGGACATTATTGCCATAGAGGGAGTGCAGAGAAGGTTCACCAGACTGATTCCTGGGATGTCAGGACTGTCTTATGAAGAAAGACTGGATAGACTTGGTTTATACTCTCTAGAATTTAGGAGATTGAGAGGGGATCTTATAGAAACTTACAAAATTCTTAAGGGGTTGGACAGGCGAGATGCAGGAAGATTGCTCCCGATGTTGGGGAAGTCCAGGACAAGGGGTCACAGCTTAAGGATAAGGGGGAAATCCTTTAAAACCGAGATGAGAAGAACTTTTTTCACACAGAGAGTGGTGAATCTCTGGAACTCCCTGCCACAGAGGGTAGTCGAGGCCAGTTCATTGGCTATATTTAAGAGGGAGTTAGATGTGGCCCTTGTGGCTAAGGGGATCAGAGGGTATGGAGAGAAGGCAGGTACGGGATACTGAGTTGGATGATCAGCCATGATCATATTGAATGGCGGTGCAGGCTCGAAGGGCCGAATGGCCTACTCCTGCACCTAATTTCTATGTTTCTATGAAACATGAAATTAAAGTGACAGGTGGAAAGGACTGGGGATGGGGGAGGGGGGGGGGGGGGGGGGGGGGGGGTGGTGGGGAGGGGAGTCTGTCTACCCAACGTAATAAGGGGGAGGAGTTCATCAGTTATCAACATTACTGGGTCAGAATCCTGGCACCAGCAGCCCAGTGAGTGCACCTTCTCAGCCCAAGGATTGCCGTGCTCACCACCAACTTCTTCAGCGAAAGCTGCGAGACGCTCCCATTGCGGTAAAAGGCTATTTTACGTGTAGGAAGGAACAGCAGTGGCTGGTTTAAACCGGAGGCAGACACAAACAGCTGGAGTAACTCAGCGGGACAGGCAGCATCTCGGGAGAGAAGGAGTAGGTGACGTTTCTTCAGACTGGCAGGGGGCCCACCCACAACTACAATGCTATCTATCATTTAACAGGGGCCCACTTGCCATCACTTGCTATCACTTCATCAGGGGCCCACTTGCCATCGGGCAAGCTGACACCCTGGCCAGTCCGTCACTGGATACGAGGGTATTTGATCTTGGTGCTCCTCTCTTCAGACTGGCAGATAAGAGGGTATATAATCTTGATGCTCCTGCCCCGGGGCCTGGTACTTGGCGTCCTGCAAACCTCCAGGCCCGGGGTTGCCGGGCAACGGACGCTGCCCACAGGACCCGCCCCCTTGCTTCCAGTCGCTCCGATTGGCTGGCGCCGGGCCACGCCCTCAATAGTGCATTGTTCCGTGGGCGCGGCGTTGACAGGACAGTGACGTCATGGGGCGCGGGCGCCACGTGCTCGGCAATGAGCGCATAGAGCTCCATCATGATCGATGCTCGGTGCCCTGGCACTAGTCGCTCGCTGGCTGCCAGGTAAGGGCAGCGCTTGCAAACCGTGTCACCCGCTGCATCCCCCCGCCTTTCACCAAAGCACGCTGACTTTATAGATCGATACATAATCTTATGATCAAGGGTCTCGACCCGAAACGTCACCCATTCCGTCTCTCCAGAGATGCCGCCTGCCCCGCTGAGTTACTCCAGCATTTTGTGTCTACCTTCGATTTAAACCAGCATCTGCAGTTCTTTCCCCACACAGCTTATATCGTTGTGACAATAATAAGCGTATTTACAGTGCATAACTACATTAAACAGTGTGCATTACTCTTAATTTGGAAGACAAACGTAAATTTTGTGAGGAATAACAAACCGAGGAGAATCAAACTACTATAAATATTTTGAGTGGAATGCACGCACACATGAATCGTGTGCTGTGGAAGTGAATGAAGACCCCGATCCCCACACTGGGGTGATTCACGACCCCCCCCGGACCCTGACCCACACATGGGGTGATTCACCCCCCCCCCCCCCCCCCCCCCCCCCCCCCCCCCCCTCCCCGACCCCCACACGGGGGGGCCAGACGGCCCAGGGTCCGCGAGTGTGGAACCAGTCAGCGTGGAGTCTGGATGCTGAGACAGAAGACGGGCCCGCTGCGCTGGCAGCCGTAAGTGCTTACCTGACGTTCACCGCTTGTACTCCAGAAGGCGTTGCGTGGCAACAGTACGGGTCACGGTTCCTGACCTCGACTGCCGTACAACCTCCTCTATAGGCTAGTGAGCTTAACATCTGTAGTTGTAAAGTTACCAGACAGTATTCTAAGGGAAAAGATATACATGCATTTAGATCAGGGTCGGCAACCCACGGCCCACCGGCCGGATCCGGCCCGTAACCCAAAATCATCTGGTCCGCAGGCGGGTTTTTTTCATTTAGTTTTCGCGACCTGGGAACTGCAGCCCGTCCTGGGACACGCAGGCGACCTGGGAACTGCAGCTAGTCCCGGGGACGTGAGGGATCTGGGAACTGCAGAAAACTAATTGAAAAATATGTGAAAACTAATGTGAAAAACAACACCAAGTGTCACACTTGTTAGTATGTATTATTAGTATGTACTATTATTAATTACTGATTTAGTTAGTATGTATTATTATTACCTCCATTTATGAACTATGGCGATAGATGTGGCCTGCCATCCGCTCACAGACATGTCCTGGCCCCTATGTAGAACCAGGTTGCCGACCCCTGATTTAGATGGACAAGGGCTGATTAGGAATAGTCAGCATGGTTTTGTCCGTGGGAGATCGTGTCTCACAAATCTGATTGAGGTTTTTGAAGACTTGACCAAAAAGGCTGATGAGGGCAGAGCAGTAGATGTATATATGGACTTCAGTAAAGTATTCAACAAGCGAAGCCGGGTGGCATCAGCAATGGCTAACTCGCCAACAGTCTGTCCCTTCCTTCTGTGTTGTGTCTTTAGTATGTGTTAAATGTATGTTTTTAGTGTTCTTTAGCATGTTTTATGTGGTGGAGGGGTGGTTGGGGGAAACTTTTTTTAATCTCTTACCTTGATGGAGATGCAATTGTTTTCCGTATCGTATCTCTGTCCACACTGCGGCCTAACATCGGGGAGCTGGTGGCCTCTGGTGGACACCGACTTCGGGAGCTCCAACCGTGGGAGCCTGCGGACTTTAACATCGTGGAGCTCGCTGTCCCTGGTGCGAGACCGACTTCGGGAGCTCCAAGCCGCAGGAGCTTCAATCTTCCCGACGGATGGTTCGGCTGCCCCAACCGTGGGAGAATAATGAGGGAAGAAGATTAGACTTTATTGCATATTTAAAACAATACCCTCCCCCTCCCTCTCTACCCCCTCCCTCTCTACCACCTCCCTCTCTACCCCCTCCCATTCCTTCTACCCCTCCCCTCCCCTCCCTCTCTACCCCCTCTCTGCCGTCTCTCTGTCTGCCCTCCGTCTCTGCTCCCCTCTCTCTCTGCCCCCTCTCTCTCTCTGCCCTATCTCTATCTGCTCTCTCTCTCCGCCCTCTCTCTCTCTGTCCCCTCACTCTGCCTCTCTCTCTGCCTCCAGGCCTCTACCCCATCTCTCTCTGCCCCCATCTTCCGCTACCCTCCCTCTCTACCCCCTCCCCTCCCTCTCTACCCCTTCCCCCTCCCTCTCTACCTCCTCCCTCTCTACCCCCTCCACCTCCCTCTCTACCCTCCTCTACCCCTCTCTGCTCCCCCTCGCTCTCTTCCCCCCTCGCTCTCTGCCCCCCCCCTTGTTCTCTGCCCACCCCCTCGCTCTCTGCGCCCCTTCCTCTCTGCAACCCCTCCCTCTCCAACACCACTCCCTCACTACCCCCCTCTCTACCCCCCCTCCCTCTCTGCCCACCCTCTGCCCCTCCTCCCTCTCTACCACCACTCCCTCTCTACCCACCCCCCCATCTCCTTCGAGGGAGTGGTGAATATTGGGACCTATGGGTGAGTGGTGAAGTATTGCGTTCGGGGACCAGCCCACCCCTGTGACGCCGCGCGCCCCCCACCCCTCAATCTCTACTCCCCTCCCTCTCCCTCTCTACCCCCTCCCCCTCACTCTACCTTCCCTCTCTACCCGCCTCCCTCTCCCTCTTTAGCCACGCCTGCGCAGTTGGGGGCTATGCGTGAGTGGATATGGAGGGGGATGGGGGAAATGGAGCAAATTAATAATATTAATATAATATCAAGGGGGTGTTAGTGCGTGTGTGTGTGGGGGGGGGGGGGGGTGGTGGTTAGTGTGTGTGTGACGCCGCAAGTCGCCACCCCCCACAACCGCGTGTTGAGGGGACAGGACCCAACGGGTCCCACTTGGTCTAGTAACATTTAAAAAACACCTGGATGGGTAGAAAGGTTTAGAGGTATGTGTGCCAAGCTGAGGCAAATGGAACTAGTTTAGATGGGGCACATTGATCAGCATTGAGGAGTTGGGCCAAAGATCTTTTTTCCTTGATGTATGACTATGATTATGAGTTAGCTATACGTAATAACTAGTTTATTCATATCTCTATCTTTCAGAAGGAAGAAACAAATTATTAGCTTGAGAATGAAGAGTTGCAGCTACTGGATGATAATACCAATTACAGTTAGTGTCCTTGCAGCGGTCGGATTCATTGTTGTGTAAGTCTACCACACTAATTTTGTGAAATGTTATAATCAACGTGGAATTCTCCTTTTCCTTTACTGAAAGAGTCGAGGACATTAAAGACCCTTTGGCATTTTTGCTTAGAAATTCCCCAGTGTTATGCCTGATTTTCAGGCAGCAGATGGCTTCTGAGAAGCTCAGCTTCATCATGTAGTGGTGGGTACTCGAAGCAGCAGAAAGGCACTTATCTTTTACACCTGAACCAGCACTAGCCCCTTGAATGAAAGATAAAATGCTGGAAACACCTAGCATGCCAGGCGACCTTTGTCAGGTGGCATCCTCTTTGTGGCGACTCTTTGCATACTTTGTGTATGGTATGTAAAACAAAGAATTTCTCTGTGACATGTCAAATGTGATAATAAAGTATCATTCATTCATTCATTTATTCAACGTAGGTAGAAAGAGAAATGGAGTTCAGGTTAAAGACTCTGAATATTTCCAGGATTTTAGTATACATAAAGATCACTAAAATTTGCAGTTTATTGTTATTTCCATTAACTATTCAATTCACTGCTATTTCTATTCCAGAAATACCGGCTTTGAAACAGTGTGCTCCTCACTATGATATGATTTTTGTCATTCATGTGCTTTGATGAAGGGTCATCGATCTGAAAAGTTCTCTGCTTCTTTTCCCGCAGATGTTGCTTGACTTGTTTCGTATTTCTTGGGGTCAAATTATTTTGGATTATGCAGTGAATCCCTTTAGTTCTTAATTGTTTTTCTAAATATGATATGTAGAATGTGTATTTCTTTGTAATTGTAGTCTGTGCAAGTGCATGCGAGGGTGATATTTGTGATGTTGTGAGCTCTATGATGGGCTAGGATTAGTGGAAGATAGGATGCAGGTATTTAGCATTTGTTAGAATGAGCTAATTGGCTGCAGTTGGGGGTGGGGGTGGGGAAGGGGGGGGGGGGTTGTTTTGGTTTGCCAGAACCAACTGTTGGCCAACTGGTGACTGACAACACACATAGTGAAAAATCAAACTTTACTCCATAAGCAATCAGGACCATTTAAACTGCCAGCCATTCACTTCCAGCTGGGCGTCGCTTGTGAGAGCCGGCTGACCTTGCGAGTGTAAAGCTGTGTAGTACCGTAATACCATGTAACGGGTGGCATGCATATATGTGCAGTAGAGATTATAAATGACATGGATTAATAAGGGTTAATCTACATCCTTCCTCTTAAAGAAGCAAAGCATATATAGAGTGGTTAGTGGAGCATATTGCAAAACACCAGTATAGGGTGTGGGCATTATTATTTTACGTGTACATGCTTGTGCATATGTGAGCACATAAAATGAACCGGGTCATGCACAGTTCAAGTATAGCCGGTGAATTTTCCAATCAGCGGGTTCGGCTTACAGACACGACCTGCACGTGTACAGTAGTACCCCCCCCCCCCCCCCCCCCGTGCGCCTCATCCTTCTCTGAGGGAGTAAGTCCCTTATCGGGTGAACGCGGAGGAGAAGACACCGGTGGAGATGGGGGCACTGGGGAAGGCAGGGATGGAGCTGGCACCGGTAGAGGAATCACAGGAGTGGCATTCACGGAGTGTGAAGGAAGACCGACAGGCTGGTCAGGGTAAGGACGGGAAGGTGCCGGTTCATTAACCGGGAGGAGGTGTTGACGAGTGCGTCGATAGATGCCGTTGTCAATACTGACCAGGTACGAGCGTGGCTCCGCGGTTGACCCCAGAATTACAGGTGTCGACGGTTTGTTCTGATAATCCCAGTCCCAGAAGTGGTTTGTGCAGAATCTGCAACCCAGGAGTTTGATTTGTTCATGGCACGGGTGGCTTGTGCCCGACACTGGGTGTTAATAACTCTGGGTCACTGGGGAATACCATCGGAGTTTCAACAACCATGTCATGGAGTATTGGGAACCATGGATGCGTAGGCCAGTCGGGTACTATCAAAATACCTGAAGCAGAGTCCATCAGGGTCTGGTTCCCAAGCGACATACATTGGTACCTGGTGATTTAGCCAGGATGCAAATAAATCGATATCTGGCGTGCCATATTGCTTGATAACTTTTGCAACATTTTTTTGGGGGTTTAACATCCATTCGATGTTGTCATTAAATTTACGTGACCTGGTGTCTGCCACTGTATTTAGCTTACCTGGCAGGTAAGTTGCTGATAGCCAAATATGTCTTTCGACACACCATTGCCAAATTGTGTTGACCAACTTGTCGCATGATACCGATTTTATGCCGCCCATATGGTTAATGTAGGCCACCACCGTAGTATTATCTATTTGTAACCCTACATGCAAGTGATGCATATTTGTGCATATGCTTTTAAACCATAAAAGTCACCCAACATCTCTAGATAATTAATGCCCAGTGTAAGTGGTAACGATGACTCTGGGTTAGTCCATCTACTACTTGTGCTGGATATAGAGTTAGTTGCTCCCCAGCCTTGAGCACTGACATCTGTTTGGATAACTAACGTAGGGTTAGTGATGATAATAGGGCTGAAACTATGCCAAACGTTTTTTGCCCACCACTGTAGTTCTGATATTGCTTCAGTGGGTAACTTTATGACATGATCATAATGACCTGTGTGTCGTTTTGGTGCCTGTACCTTTGCTCTTTGTAAGTTTTGACAGTGCAAAGGTCCGAATCATTAAATTGTTGCATGATTGTGCCAATTCAACTGTTTTGTCTCTTGGCAATGTTACAGTCACGTAGACTGAATTAATTGTGAAGCCCAAGTAGTCCATGATTGTGGATGGCTTCAACTGGCGGAAGTGGCGGCGCTGTTATACGGCTGCGGCTCGCCTGCAGTCTGTCTGTTTTTACTTTTTTGTGTTGTTTTTTTTTTGTCTAGTTTAGTAATTTTTTTGGTTATTAGGTGGTGTTATGTGTGTGGGGGGAGAGTGAAACAGGGCTTTCTGTCTCTCCCTTCGGGGGAATGCGACTTTTTTGTCGTATTCCCCTTCTCTTCCCCGTCTGCGCTGAGGCCTAATGGCGGAGCTGGCGGCCTCCAACCTGCGACCGACCTCGAGGGTCCGGAGGTAGAGCCAGCCAGGACTCACCAACGCGAGGCTGGCCGTCTTCGAGCTGTGGCGACGTCCGGGTAGCGGCACGACTCGGCGCTCCGGTGAGGGCGGACGGCGCGGGGCTGAGACACTCCTGTGCGGGCGGCACGGCTACCGGCTGGAAGGCGCTCCCGTGTGAGCAGCCCGGTGCGGGGCTGAGACGCTGCCGTGTGGGTGGCCTGGCTACCGGCTGGAAGGCGCTCCGGTGAGGGCGGACCGGCTCCTGGCTGGAAGGTGCTCCCGTGGGGGCAGCCCGGTGCGAGGCTGAGACGCTGCCGTGTGGGCGGCCCAGTGCGGGGCGGAGACGGTGCTCCGGTGGCTGAGGCGGCGTTCTGGTGGCGGCGACCTGGATCCGGGGCTCGGCCGCGGGCCAGTGGATGACAATGTCGGGAGCTCGCAGGTCACAGGCTGGTGCCTGTTTTCCGGAGCACCCGTTGCAACAGCTGCGTCCGCTGGACTGGAGGGCGGCAGCTTCGACCACCCCCGGGCCGCGGAGCTTGAACCGCGGGACTGACTTACCATCGCCCGGTGGGGTATCGCCTCGGCGCAGAGGGAGAAGAGGAGGGAAGAGACAGTAACTCTAAGACTTTTGCCTCCATCACAGTGAGGAGGTGTTTGGTGAACTCACTGTGGTGGATGTTAATTTGTGTTTATTGTGTTTTGTTATTATTACATGTATGGCTGCAGGCAACAGCATTTCGTTCAGACCGAAAGGTCTGAATGACAAATAAAGGATTCAATTCAATTCGATTCAATTCAACTTAGATTTATCTGGATGTAAGACAATCCCAGGGTTTCGAATAACTGTTTGGTAGCTGATACAGCTAACATAGTCAATACCATGGTCTTGCCTATTATTTAAGATATCATCAAGATATGCCATGACAATATGTTTTTGTCTTCTGAATATTGTCAGAGCTGGTTTTGGTATCTTGGTGAATAATCTATGGCTGATGTGAATCCATTGGGTAACGCTTTAAACTGCCATAGCTGCCCCATCCAGGTAAATTTCAGGTATCTGCGATGATCCTTGTGAATGGTACTAAATAGTAAACATCTTTAAGATCAATGCTTGCCATGAAGTATCCTTTGGAAATTAGTTGTTTGGCAGTAACAACCGTTTCCATTTTGAAATGTATATACTTAACAAACATATTTAGTGAAGTTAAGTCAATGATGATGCGACATACACCATCTTTTTTGGGTTTAGTGAATATATTTGATACGAATTCCAAGGGTTCATGTTTTCCCATGATACCCTTTGTAATTAGTCTCACCAGTTCAGCTTGTCCCTCTCGTTTCTCTAACGGAGAGGGAAAATACCCTCTGGGGTGAATGTTGAACTGGTGGCAATTTTTCTAGTATGAATTGTATTTTATATCCACTAATGCCATTGAGTATATACTGATCGTGCTTCTTAAAACAGGTGTAATCTCCCCCCTGTTAGTATTAAGCCCCTATTTTCTATATGCTGGTAGGAACCAGACCCACCTACCTTCATGGTTATGGGTATTGTTCTGTTTCCTGCCGGTCCAACGAGTCTTGCACGTCGTTTGACGTGGCGGTGATGTTGGGGGGTGGCGTATTTTCCATGGGGTCCGCTATGGGCCCTGGTCTAAAGAAGACTTCCGGAGATAGAATGCGGACCCCGAGCTTTACACCAGTCCCATATGGTAGACGTCGACTGATGGACGCGATGGGGTGCTGCTGCTTAGGAATTATTGATTTTGGTTTGCTCGTCCCGGGCCTGCCCTCATGAGACCGAAAGTTCTTTAAAGCCTCTTCCATATCCTTCATATGCTTTGTGAGGTTTTTGCCAAATAGCAGTGGGTCTGGCTCAGTGGCTGGGGTATGCACAACCCCGCAAATTTCGGATTTTATGGCAGGTTTTATGATTTGTTTACGAAGGTTGTGGTCATCTCCATATTTGTCCAACGAAGGAGCAAAGGATGTGATGGCTGACGTCAGGAGCCTGAGGATCCGCTGCAGATTTCTAAGGCCTCATTGACCACCTCTCCTGTAGGGGCCTGTTGGAGAGGTGGTTAATGCTGGCCGCTGGTTTGGCCTTTAACGGCCTCCTGCACGTGGGGTTGCCACATAGCGGTCCACCACACCTAGCAGCTCTTCCTGTTCCTGCACCCCTTGCATACTCCCGAGATCTTCAGCCATCGTCCCCTCTTCTTGACCAGCCCAGTCATGGTCACCAAAGCTACCCTCGGGTAAGGAGGAAGCAATGGACAGTGCAGAAGGCACTGTGGAGGGAGTGCCTGAACTCCCCCTGCGAGAGCGCCCCTCACGAAGCGCGTCTCGCTGGAGCTCCTGCTCCAGGAGCCGCTCCATGCGGCTCAGGCGGCTGTCTCTCCCCCGGGCGGGTGGAGAGACGTCCCCGTCCGACAAGTCGGAAGCCACCGGCCGGACGCCTCTTCCATGGCTTTACTTCCAGCCCGCTGCTCAGGCGCTAGCGGGCTGGGCTCGGCGCGGTGTCGGGGAAATAGCGGAGCGCCCGGTAAGCGGTCCTACCGCCTTGTTGCTGCCCCCCCCAGATGGAACGCTCCTCCGTGGAGTCGAGCGGGGAACAGGTCTTTTCAGGCGGCTGTCTTTCCCCCCCCGTGCGGGTGGAGAGACGTCCCCGTCCAAGAAGTCGGAAGCCACCGGCCGGACACCTCTTCTGTGGCTTTACTTCCAGCGCGGTGTCGGGGAATAGCGGAGCGCCGGGTAAGCGGTCCTACCGCCCTGTTGCTGCCCCTCTCCCCCAGATGGAACGCTCCTCCGTGGAGTCGAGCGGGGGACAGGTTTGTTCTAGAGCCTTTCTTCTCTGCCTGAAAGCAGAAGGCTCCCTGTGAAAGAAAAACCCGACCTCAGAGCTTACCTGATGGTCCTTTCTTTCACCCCGTAGCGGGAGCGCCTGACTCCCGATCCGCTGTTGCACTGCTGAACGTAATGCCGCGCATGCGTGCTGAGCGGGCTCTTCACGTAGTCACGTGACTCCGAAGTAAAATTACATTTATTTAGTCATTTATCTTGCAAATGAATTTATACATTTGTATTTATACTATAACCACCCATTACCTGCTTATCCATGTGTCTATCGAAAAGCCCCTTCAATGCAACTTTTAGATCTGCTAACATCACCACTCCTAGCACCCACTTTTTCTGTATGGGAAAAAAACTTGCCTGCACATCTCCTTTAAACTTTCCTACTCTAGACTTACAATTATGCCCTCGGGTCTTTGACATTTCCACCCTAGGAAAAAGATTCTGGCTGTCTACCCTTACCATACCTCTCAGAGTTTTATATACAGTCTACCCTCATTATTACAGACCTCTTTGTAATGGATTTTGGCTGTATTGGACAGAGTGACCACTAGGTGGAGGCCGTGGGCAAGGACAACACCACTAATTTATAAAAAAAAGTTATTTTCACAGTTTATATGAACCTCTTATGTGAAATGCTGCAGGAAGGTGACTTTATTGTCATGCTTACAGTATCTATTTTAGATACTGAATCAGCATCTACAGTTCCTTTAGTTTCAGAGATTCAGGTTCATTTCTGATTTTGGCTGCACTTTGTGTGAGGTTTGCCTGCAATTACAGTATATTAACTTTTAAAAATGTATTTATAATGTTTGAAGTATTATGCACTTGATATATTTTCCTGTTTATTGTTTGTCTTGTTTAGTGTATGTTTATTGGCAGTTTTCTCCAAGATTGTATATACAGTGCCCTCCATAATAAATAAAGACCCATCATTTATTTATTTGTCTCTGTACTCCACAATTTGAGATTTGTAAAAGAAAAATCACATGTGGTTAAAGTGCACATTGTCAGATTTTCATAAAGACCATGTAAAAATTACTGCAGTGTTTATACATAGTCCCCCCATTTCAGGGCATCATAATGTTCAGGACACAGCAATGTCATGTAAATGAAGTAGACATGTTTAGTATTTTGTCGCATATCCTTTGCATGCAATGACTGCTTAAACATCACCAGTTGCTGGGTGTCTTCTCTGGTGATGCTCTGTCAGGCAGGCCTGTATTGCAGCCATGCTTGTTTTGGGGGCTAGTCCCCTTCAGTTTTCTCTTCAGCATATAAAAGGCATGCTCAATTGGGTTCAGCTCGAGTGATTGACTCGGCCACTCAAGAATTGACCAATTTTTTAGCTTTGGAAAACTCCTTTGTTGCTTTAGCAGTATGTTTAGGATCATTGCCTTGCTGTAGAATGAACCACTGGCCAATGAGTTTTGAGACATTTGTTTGAACTTGAGCAGATAGGATGTGCCTATACACTTCAGAATTCATTATGCTATTACCATCAGTAGTTGTTTCATCAATCAAGATAAGTGAGCCAGTACCTTCAGCAGTCATACATGCCCAGCCCATAACACTGTGTTTCACAGATGAGGTGGTATGCTTTGGATCTTGGCCAGTTCCTTCTCTCCTCCATACTTTGCTCTTGCCATCACTCTGATATAAGTTAATCTGCGTCTCATCTGTCCACAAGACCTTTTTCCAGAACTGTGGTTGCTCTTCTAAGTACTTCTTGTCAAACTGTAACCTGTCCATCCTATTTTTGCGGCTAACCAGTGGTTTGCCTCTCTGTATTTCTGTTCATGAAGTCTTCTGCGGACAGTGGTCATTGACAAATTCACACCTGAAGAATGTTTTTGATCTGTCGGACAGGTGTTTGGGGATTTTTCTTTATTATAGAGGGAATTCTTCTGTCATCAGCTGTGGAGGTCTTCCTTAGCCTGCCAGTCCCTTTGCGATTAGTAAGCTCACCAGTGTTCTCTTTCTTCTTAATGATGTTCCAAACAGTGGTGTTTTGCTGATGTCTCTAACAGTTTTATTCTTGTTTCTCAGTCTCATAATAGTTTATTTGACTTTCATTGGCACAACTTTGGTCCTCATGTTGATAAACAGCAATAAAAGTTTCCAAAGGTGATGGAAAGACTGGAGGAAAGACTAGATGCTGAGAGCTCTCTTATACCTGCATTAAGGAGTCATTACAAACCTGAGCAATTACAAACACCTATGAAGTCATGTGTGTGAGAATGTCAAATCTCAGAATCCATACATGAGTATAAGTTGTTTATTAAGAAAGCACACTGAGCTCAAATACATAGGTGTTGTAAGCTTCAAGCTCGACAAATCCACTAGAGGCTGGACTAGCAGGCTAGATAATATGAGACAGTCAACCAAATAGCTGTTTGAGTGTGCAGTGGTATGCAGTAAAACATGGCATGGATCAGGTCAACTAGTACTGACTGATCTACATCCTCCTCCTTAAGTATAATAAATCATGCAACTAAATAAGTATACAACTAAAACTTCCAATGTATAGTAGGAAGATACAGTGCTTTGTAAATCGTGACCAAACCGTGAAGGATATGAATAAGGAGGAATACAATGTGGCCCAGGTAATGGAAACCTGTAATCAGTATTTAATACAGTCTTTGTATTTAGGGTTAGGCTGACAAACCCGTCCTATACACGTATGTTACAGGCCCTCTGCTGGACGGGTGGGTGACATCATATCAGGCGGTGGTTCAACAATCTTTGTAGGAGACTTCACGGGTGACATCACCGGCGGTCTAATAGTTGATTTCGCCAATAGTGCCGGTGGCTCTTTGGCCTTTGGGAAGCCATTACGGTTTGAATCCACAGTCTCTCCATTAGTCTTTGGCACAAAGTCCGGGACACTGACGTGGCTATATGAGAACTGTTGAGATAGTCTTGGTTCGCTCACCGGCAGGATATGTTTCCTATTGCGCTTGAAAATTCCTTATTCGGAATGGACAAATTAAGGAAAGTGGCTCCAGGCAGGTTTCTGCCACTACGCCTATGCGGTCATGTCCTTTCTGTGTTTGTAGACGGACCGTTTGTCCGGGAGACAAAGGCGAGAGGGGGCAGCTGGTTTGGTCGTAATAAGTTTTTTGAACTTGCCGTTTGTGTTGTAGTTGAGCTTGAATTGCATGTGGATCACGAACCTGTAACAGTTGCTTAGCTACTGGAAGGGTAGTACAGGTTTGTCTGGACATCAAGCGCTGTGCAGGTGAACCTAACACTGCGTCCCGCGAAACGTTGCGTAAGTTAAGAAGGTCCAGGAAGACATCAGACTCCGCTCTTTTAGATTTTTCCATCACCTGTTTCACACTGCGAATGGCTCTTTCCGCTAACCCGTTCGACTGCGGATATTCCGGGCTGCTGGTGACATGTTTGAAATCCCAGCGTTGGGTAACGTCTTTGAAGCTTTGGCTTGTAAATTGTCCTGCATTGTCCGACATGAGGGAGAGAGGGGCCCCGTGAACTGAGAAGTGTCTTGCAACTTTTTGAAGTTGCAAGACACATAAAGTGCAAGTGAAATGAATTTGCCAGCAGCGGTACAATGAAAAAAGAACACACAAAAACTCAATAAAAATTTAACACAAACATCCACCACAGCATTCATCACTGTGGTGGAAGACACAAAATTTGGCCAGTCCTCCTCCATTTTCCCTCGTGGTCAGGACCTCAACCCTCCGCAGCCACAGCTGCGGGCGTCCATATGTTGACAAGGTAAAGTCCAGGTAAGTCCTGAATCGGTGCTTCCCCACCGGAGACCACGGCTTCAGGTGTAGGCCGCAGGAAGCACCACAGACCGCAGAGCCGACGGTCGGAGCTCCCCTCCAGGAGCCCCCGGCGAGAGACCCCGCTCCTGATGGTAAGTCCCCACCGCGGTAGAAGTAGGCCGTGGGTCAGCGGTCGGAGCTTCTTCTCCTCCCGGGTCCCCAACGAGGGATCCCAGGCTGCAGACACCGCGCCAGCTGGAGCTCCAGAGACCGCGGCTTCAGGCTGCCGCGGGCCAGCGAACGGAGCGCTTCCCTCCAGTGACCCCCGGCGAGGGCTCGCCCGCACCGCGACGAGAGTCCACTCTGCGCCCGCTGCTGAAGCCCCGGGCACGTCTCTGGGAAACGCCGCACCGATCCTTGATGTTAGGACACGGGGGAGGCGACATGGAAAAAGTCGCCTCTCTGCGGAGGAGGCGACCGAAACTGTTTCCCCCTTACCCGCCCACACCACCCCCCACACAAGACACACAGAGACACATACATTAAAACACACTAAAAAAACAAAAGAACGTAGAAAAAACTAACACGCTGCTGGCCCCACCGACCCCACCGACCTCACATACACACGACTGCGTCCTCTGGCGCACATAGTCCGACATGGCAGGCGAGAAGAACATGTTCTTGGCCCATTGCACAGTTGCCTCTGAACCAGGGTGCCCTCTATGTACGGCATGAAAGTACTCCTGCTGTAGTGAAGCTGGGACCACTGCCCTTCATAATAACTCCATTCACGATTACCAGTTCGTCCCTGACGGTAAAAAATGGCTGCACTGATAGTGGAAGTGAGTGCTGCTTGTTGGGACATCCGCGTTTAATGATAGATGCTAGTATCTGTAGGGTGTTATCTTCAGCCATGTGGGCAATCAACGTATCCAAACCCGAGGGGTAACTGTGGTCAATCATCATAACATCAAATGTGTCCTTCTCGGCTGCATGCCTGTCATCGGTTTCCCTGGGTGCACGGGGCAGGGTGTCTGCCAGGTACATGTCCTTCCCATGTTTGTAGATTAGGGTGATGTCGTACTTCTGGAGCTGCAGCAGCATTCTTTGCAGCCTGGCTGGTGCCTAGTCAGGATGCCTAGTCAGGATGGAAACCAGTGGTTGATGGTCCGTTTCGATTGTCACATTTTTCCCAAAGATATAGTCATTGAACTTCACACATGCGAATACCACTGCTAGTAACTCCTTCTCGATCTGCGCATACCGTTTCTCTGTGTCCGTCATGGTTTGTGAGGCATAAGCAATTGGCTGATCTTCTTGCAGTCACGCTGCGCCGAGACCGTACTGGGAGGCATCGCAGGTCAGCATGACAGGCTAGATAACATCGAAGTATGCCAGAGTGGGTGGGTACGACATCTGTTGTTTTAAAGTGTCGAAAGCTCGCTGCTGCTGCTCGTGCCACATCCAAACAGTGTCCTTGTGAGTGAGCTGGCGTAGCGGGGCTGAGAGCTCGCTGAAGTGTGGAATAAACTTGCCCAGGTAGTTCACCATGCCTAAAAATCTTAGCAGGCTGGCAACATCAGTGGCGCTGCCATTTCAATGATGGCTGCTGTCTTTGCAGGATCGACTTTGAGGCTATTGCTGGTGAAGACATGACCAACATAGTTAACTCGGTTGACGCGAAACTGGGGTTGAGTTTTAGGTGTACCTCCCTGGCGCAGTCGAGCACCTTTTTCAAGTTGTCATCGTGCTCCTGCAGGTCTTTACCCGCTACGATAATATCATCCACAATGTTCATGCAGGGGTACCTGTCAAAAATCTGCTCCATCGAGGGTTGGAATACTTTGCTGGCTGAATTGATGCCAAACGGCATTCGCAGAAATCTGTAGAGTCCGAAGACTGTGCTGAAAGTAGTGAGCAGCGATGGTTGATAGTCAAGAGGAATTTGTCAGAACGAGCTCTTGGCATCCAACACAGAGAACACTATAGCCTTGCCCACGTGTGCGGCCACCTCTTCCATGGTACGCATGATGTGATGAGGTCTCTTTTACGCAGTATTTGGGTCTCTAGGGTTGATACATATACGTATCTCCTGCTTGTTTATTTCAGTGGCAGCTACCATCAAGGATACCCAATCCGTGGGTACAGAGACTGGCGTGATGACCCCTAGGGCCTCCATTCTATCGAGTTCAGCTTTAACTCAGACTCGCATGGCAACTGGAACGCAATTAGCAGGGCGAACAACAGGCTTAATGTCCGGGTCTAGAATCATTGAATACGTGAGCGGCAGCTTGCTGAGTTCATCATTTAAAAGGTCTTTGTAATACACAAAAATGCGTTGTGGTTGGCATTAGTTGATGACAGCTTTGCTGAATGAAACCAGCCCCATGTCAATACAAGCATCTACACCCAGAAGGGGTTCCACTTGCCCGTTACAATATAAAATGGCAGTTTGTCTCACTAGGTGGCATTGCAGGTCGGCAACTCCTATGGGAATTAGTTCGCTTCCGCCAGTAAGTAACGTGGCACTGCTTGCTTTTATCTACTCAGCATTCCGAAGCTTTGAAAAATCCATCTGAGACTTAACATTACAGCGAGCACCTGTGTCAATTTTCGGCACCACTGTTACATTGTTTACTTTAAGCGTGACCATGGGATCTCTGTTGATAACAAGTTTCTCTCGGAGGGAGTATGTTCTCAGAGACACTCCATCAACTGCTGGCAGGTTATCTTGCGTGCTAGTGGACTCTGTTGAAGCTCCATCTGATAAGTCGTGTGGGAGCTCGGAATGCAGTCTTCTTCTTCTTCTTATCGAGTCCACACACAAGATTAGAAGTTGTTCAGCCAGAGCTGAACACACTTCTCGGCATCTGCACAATGGTGTCTGTCTTGTGCTTCTTGTGCGTGGTGGTGGAAAGATTGGTTGAAACAGGGCCGCGACGTAAACGCTCTTTCCTTGGCCCCCGGAATGCAGTACATTGACTGCTTGTTTTGTCTCTTATCTGTTGGAGCGAGATTTACAGCTTCTCCAGAAATGGTTTCTGCGTTTGTAACCATGGCAAATTTGAGCAAATGCGGGGCACTTTTCCCGCTTGGCAATATGTGATCCTCCACAATTAGTGCAGTCATTAATAAATCTTATGCCGGACCGGCCAGAAGGGGTCTGTTTTGTTTCATTAGGCTGATAAAGTTGTCGATCTCTTCTAACATACGGTCGCGCAGCATCGATGCTATACGCAGCCTGTGGTGTGGTCAGTGTTTTAGTGTGCGCTTCGGTCACCTCATTAACTTGACAAGACCTGATTGCTCTAGCCAGCATGAGGTCGGGATCGCGTAAAAGCTCTTTCTTCAATTTGTCATCTAAAATGCCACACACAAGCCTGTCCCTAATGTTCATCACAGAGAGCACCGAAGTTACAGTGCTTTGCTATATATTGTAATGAGCTTACACACGTTTCACTGGCTCTCCTGGTGTTGGGCTGCATGCAAAGAACTTATGTCGCTGCATGATGAGATTGGTATGAGGGTCGCATAGCTCACGGAACTTTCTCTTGAGGCATTTAGGGTCGTACATTGTTTCAGCAGGTGTAATCTCTTGATTTGCGCATCCAGTATTGCAGGGGCATAAACGAACAATTTTGCCCGACGCACAGCATCATGTCCCGCCAGATTGAGAAATATAGATGCTTGGGTGTAAACAGACTTGCCGCAGCCATGTAGATATCGTAGTCCTCCTCGAAATCAAAGACGAGCGGTTCTGACTTGCGGAATGAATCAGTCATGGCAAAGACTGTGAAAGGTCCGCAGAATCACTGAAGACGTTGATTCAAGGCCTTCCCGTGACTTCTGACACCATGTGAGAATGTCAAATAACTTAGAATCCATATTTGAGTATAAGTTGTTTATTAAGAAAGCACACTGAGCTCAAATACATAGGTGTTGTAAGCTTCAAGCTCAATGACGAATCCAACTAGAGGCTGGGCTAGCAGGCTAGATAATATATGAGACAGTCAACCAGATGGCTGTTTGAGTGTGCAGTGGTATGCAGTAAAACATGACATGGATCAGGTCAACTAGTACTACAATATGTCCCAAACATTATGGTGCCCTGAAATGGGGGGACTATGTATAAACACAGTTGTAATTTCTACATGGTGAAACCAAAATGTATAAAAATACCCTTTAAAAACATCTGACAATGTGCACTTTAACCACATGTGATTTTTTTCTATTACAAATCTCATATTGTGGAGTACAGAATCAAATAAATAAATGATGGGTCTTTGTCCCAAACATTATGGAGGGCACTGTATGGGTTGTACATAACAAGGGTTATCCGTACTTTCTATCCGATATCCCCTCAACCTCCAACACTCTTGAAATCAATCTGTTTGTCCAACCTCTGCTTACAGCTAATACCCTCTAATCCAGGCAGCATTCTGGTGACACTCTACTGCACTCTCTGCAAACCCCCCACATTGTTTCTGTAATGGGGGCGACCAGAACTGCATACAATACTCCAAATGCAGCCTAACCAAAGTTTTAGAAAGCTATAACTTGACTTCATCTTATACTCAATGCATTGAATAATGAATACAAGCAGACCAGACACCTTCTTCACCAGTCCTACTTTTGAATCTTTCATCAAGTTATCTACATCTCCTTTAAATACCACAAAGCATTCACAATCCTTCAAAGCAAAGAATTCCGGAGATTCTCCACCATCTGCGAGAAGTTTCTGCACAACTCGGTTTTAAACAACTGTCCCCTGGTCTTGTAACCATGTCCCTGTTGTTCAAGGTTCTTCTGAATAGAAATATCTCACCAACTACCCTGCCATGTCTTCCCCTAAGTATCTTATGTTTCACTAAGATCATCCCTCATTATGCTAGAGACTCCACAATTAAGTGTCATGTGGTCATGGTTCACGATGGTTCTTTCTAGTTTACAAGAGAGGCAACTTCCATTCATTCAACCAGGGATATAAACTCTGATCCAGATCCTATAGTGAAAATGCTCATTCCAAACTGCTGAGTAAACTACTGGTGTGCTATTACGTTTGTGTGTTTTAAATTGCATGTTTGATATATATTTTGGACATTCATAAAATAATTTTTATACTTAATAGATATGAACTTGCACTGGTAAACAAAAAGATTTGTCGTATTGATTCATTCGAAAAGTAAGTACCTTTTCTGATTTCCCTGATCTTCAGTAATAAGAAAGCCTGAATGTAGACTCGAAAGTAGATCATACATACAATAAATAAGAAATTGCATTATTGTGGATGAACTGCAAAAATGGCACTGGAAAGTATAACTATTTATGTGTGTTGACTTATTTCATTGTGTCAACTTATAAGGAAAATTTACCTTAAATGAAAATTGTTTATCTAGATGACAAGAGACATCGAAGCACAAGTCAAGAAAAGGAAAGTGCAGCGTAGGTTTACAAGGTTAATTCCCGGGATGGCAGGACTGTCGTATGCTGAGAGAATGGAGCAGCTGGGCTTGTACTCTCTGGAGTTTAGAAGGATGAGAGGATGTCTCATTGAAACATATAAGATTGTTAAGTGCTTGGACAGGCTAGAGGCAGGAAACATGTTCCCGATGTTGGGGGAGTCCAGAACCAGGGGCCACAGTTTAAGAATAAGGGGTAAGCCATTTAGAACGGTGACGAGGAAACACTTTTTCTCACATAGAGTGGTGAGTGTGGAATTCTCTGCCTCAGAGGGCGGTGGAGGCAGGTTCTCTGGATGCTTTCAAGAGAGAGCTAGATAGGGCTCTTAAAAATAGCGGAGTCAGGGGATATGGGGAGAAGGCAGGAACGGTGTACTGATTGGAGATGATCAGCCATGATCACATTGAATGGCGGTGCTGGCTCGAAGGGCCGAATGGCCTACTCCTGCACCTATTGTCTATTGTCTATTGCCTCTGGTGTAGGCAGCTGGTATCAAGTGAATTCCTTGAGGAGTATAGGGGTTATAGGAGAACACTTTAGAAGGAAATTAGGAGGGCAAAAAGGGGACATGAACTAGCTTTGGCAGATGAGGTAAAGAAGAATCCACAAAGACTCTATAAGGATATTAAGTTTAGTTTATTGTCACGTGTACCGAGGTACAATGAAAAGCTTTTGTTGCGTGCTAACCAGTCAGCAGAAAGACAATACATGATTACAATTCATCCATTTACAGTGTATAGATACATGATAAGGGAATAACATTTAGTGCAAGGTAAATCTAGCAAAGTCCGATCAAGGATCATAGTTATGATAAGAAATGTTGTTGTAGGAATGGAGATTTAAGAGTGCGGAGCGATTGTAATATGAGGTTGTAAATCTGCTTCTGTGGCTAGCAGGCAAATAGTCGCCTGGGTTGGGTGCCATCTGAGAAGGGCAAAATAGTTAATAGAGGGAGAACAGGCCCTGCAAAGACCAATGTGGATGTCTACATACGAAGGCACAGGAAATGGACAAGTTATTAAATTAACATTTCTCGTATGTATTTACCGTGGAGCAATTCATGGATGCTAGGAAACCCGGGAATGTTAATAGTGATTTCTTGAAGAGAGTCCACGTTACCGACGAGAAATGCAGCAGATCTTAAGACATATTAAGGTAGATAAATCACAAGGACCTGATCAAATGTATCCTAGAACATTGTGGGAAGCTAGGGAAGAGACATTCCTTGGCTACTGCCGGTTATAGACACAAAATCCTGGCGTAACTCAGTGGGACAGGCAGCATCTCCGGAGAGATGGAATGGGTGACGTTTCGGGTTGAGACCCTGCTCCAGACTGCCTGAAGGTAGTTTTTCATAGTTTAAAAAAAATCATCGATAGCCACAGGTGCGGTGCCATTAAAACTGGGGGACTCTTGTCTCCCGCGCTGTTCCTCAATTCTCACTGTCTCAATGCCTTTAATCGGAGCGTGAGAGACAATGGACTATGAATTGAGGGACAATGGAAGAAAGAAGGCCCATGAGCGGGGGACAGTTTGGGAGACACATGGCCAATGGATATAGGGCTAGTGGGAGACAGAAGCCCTGTGGGTTCAGAGTCACTCGATCTTGAGTGACAACGACTCACATTCTGGAAGACTGCAGTAAGGGTGGCACGGTGGTGCAGCGCTAGAGTTGCTGCCTTACACTGCCAGAGACCCGGGGTTCCATCCTGACCATAGGTGCTGACTGCAAAGAGATTGTACGTTCTGTGACCTGGGTGGGTTTTCTCTGGAAGCTCTGGTTTCCTCCCACACTCCAAACGACACACATCTCCGAGTAGTGGCGCCATCGAGTGTGGCAGCCTCGCCAGCAGCTGTCTGTCCTTTCATCCTTTTTGTTATTTTTAGTCTGTCTTAAAGTATGTTTTTGGAGGTCTTTTGTCTTTTTTATGTGGGGGTGGGGGGTGAAGGGAGAAAACGTTTTTCTCAGTCACTACCTGGTCAAGGATTCCACCGAGCCGCATCTTCGCCCCCTCCTTGCGGCCAAACATCTGGATTGGCGCGGTCTTTCCTGCCGGAGACCGGCCAGAGCTTCAGCTTCAGCAGCGACACAGCACTGGATTCCATCACAGTGCGAGCGATGCCTTACCGGGGTTGTTGTGTTGGAGCTCCGGAGTACTGGGACTGCCGACTTTGACACCGTGGAGCTGTGGTCTGCGGAGCTTCCAGCCGCGGGCGTCGGAGTTTCCAGCTGCACACTGAGACACACCGACCTGCCTGCAGAGGAGCATTTGGCAGCGTGAGGTGGTCAACAAGGCTCTGCTGAGATTTATGGGAGTGACTACAAGAAGTCTGTGTTCAGCCACAATGCAACTGATGGGGCAGATCGAGTGCCATTGCTCATCCAGGGAGTGCACTCGAAGAGGGCAAAGAGTAGTGATTGGACTAGGGTGAGAGGGGAGACTTCATTTTGGGAGGGCTTGGAGGCGAGAAGAGGAAAACAACAACCATCGTTGACAGTGGAGGGTGCTGTGGTATCTAGTCCCTCACAATTTAATCCATTTAAATAATTAAGATTCATTCAGATTGAACAATCCCCATTTCAAACACTTTAACAATTGTATTTTACCACCCTGTTTATTCCAATGGAAAATCAAATGCACAAAACTATGTCCTAAGAGGGGAGAGTTGCTTGTGTAAGTACTCCATAATCATTTGGTTAAATTCGTGCAAGATCTTCAATAGTTTATTATCTCTCCGGCAAGATGCTGGAGAGATTGTTTCGTCAATTGTTTTGTCTCACACCCTTTTCTTTAACTCTGGCGTTTGTCCAACCTTCTGCCTATCAAAACCCCCTCTCCTGTATTCACCTATGCCCTCCCGCGCTTTGTCCTGCCCCTCCTCTTTTCTTGTTTTCTCCCCCCCCCCTCCTCCTACAAATAGTCTGAAGAAGGGTCCCGCCTGAAACCTCACCTACCCATGTTCTCCAGGGATGCTGCCTGACCCGCTGAGTTACTCCAACACATTGTGTCATTTTTTTTGTAAACCAGTATCTGCAATTCCTTGTTTCTACAAATTACCATTCATGTAATGTTACTTATTGGAGTGGAAAATGAATGGTATCAATGGTAAAAAAATTACCGAATGTGTAAATTTTGTTTACAAAACATCTTGTACATTTTTTATTATTTCTAAAATTATAATTTCTGACTTGTTTCTAGGAAACGGATGTGCAAATTACGCCCTCCATTTATAAGGTATTGTTGGAATTTATGTTTCCATTGCACACCCCGTGTCCTTGTTCAGTTCCACACATATTCACTTGGGCTTTTGGATTCACTTGGATTGCAAATGTAGTAACCTTTTTCTTTTTAAGTGTTGCAGGTGATTCCCCTCCTGAAAGCTGCATTTTTAGCCAAATCATGAATATGACAGCATTTCTAGGTAGGCAGGGGTGTGCTTAATGTTTTCCACATGCATGAAAGTGTCTAAACTGACAAAACAAATGTACTTATTAATTTTAATATTTTAATCTGCTTGAAAATGTACTTGTAATTTTTGTAATACAAATTTGCTTGTGGAATGGAAAAGCAACTGGAATATAAGTTGAATTTAATCTACTGTGCTTGATTTTATACATGCTGAACATATCCACAGAATATACAGATTTGCCATTTTTTCCTTCTTTGCATCCTTCTTTTAACGTATTTTCCTGCCTAACTTTGTATTATTTGGACATTTGTTGGTAGTTGAAGCCGTGTGCCATTAGTTGGTGATTGCTACCCATAATAATAGCTTCATACCACACTACAAGCTTCTGTGCAGTACCCTTTTAAGTGGCAAGTTATTTAATTATTTTTCAATGTCCAAAAACATTACATCTATTACAACATTACACCTTTAATCACCCTACTTAATAAAACCACAAAGTCCTCCAATAAAATTTGACACTTAAAAAACCCCCATGATTTTCCTTTCATAAATAATGTTGGCTCTATTTAATTCTATTATGATTTCTAAATATTATGATACTACTTCCTTAATAATGGATTCCAATACTTTTTCAATGACAGATGTTAGGCTAATGAGTTAAGTTTCCTTTTGATCTCTCTTTTCCTGAATAATACTGTTATGTTTGGGATGCAAATTGCTGGGACCTTCCTAGAATGTAGTGCATTATGGAAAATCGCAATCAGTGCACAAGGGCAGCACGGTGGCATACAGCACCAGAGACCCAGGTTCAATCCTGAATACGGGTGCTGTCTGTATCGAGTTTGTACGTTCTCCCCTTTACCTGCATGGGTTGTTTCCGGGACCTCCGTTTTCCTCCCACACACCAAAAGCATACAGGTTTGTAGGTTAATTGGCTTGGTCGAGAGGATTTGTCAGTCTTTAGTCACATTAGTTTGCTTGGTAATTTTTAATCTTGTGGCAATGAGTATCTTACATAGCTAGAGTAGATGCAGATTGAAGTTATAAACAGCAGGACAAAGAAAATCCAGTTTTAGAGATTCCAAACTAAACTAAAAATCAAAATACTTTTCAATTCACTATTTTAAGGAGAAAAATAATTCATAAGATCATAAGACAGAGGAGCAGAATTCGGCCATTCATCCCATCAAGTCTGCTCTGCCATTGCCATTGTGGCTGATCTATTGGTCCTTCTCAACGCCATTCTCCTGCATTCTCCCCGTAACCTTTGACACCCTTAATAACCAAGAACCTATCAATCTCCACTTTAAAAATACCGAATGTCATGGCTTCCATCGCCGTCTGTGGCAATGAATTCCACAGATTCACCACCCTCCGGCTAAAGAAATTCCCCCTCATCTCCATTCTAAAGGTACGTCCTTTTATTCTGAGGCTGTGCTCTCTGGTCATGGACTCCCCGACTACTGGAAACATCCTCTCCACATCCACTCGAGGTTAAATGTTTCATGAGAATAACTCTCTAATCTAGAACTTTAACCCTTTCTGCCCACATTGATCCCCTCTGGCTTGTTGAATGTTTCCACATGTTTTTGTTCTGATAATAAGTTTGCTTTCTGCATGTAGTTCAGTAGGTTTACAGCAAAACAAAAAGTGGTGAGGGAACATGAAGGGACCAAATTGAACCTAGTATTGGGAAACGAGCCTGGCCACGTGACTAATATTGTGGTGCAAGAAGAATTTGGAGATAATGATCACAACCTCATAATATTTTAAGATCGTTTGGAAAACAGACAGGTCTGATTTTACTTCGGAGTCACATTAGTGACTACGTGAAGAACCCGCCAGAACGCATGCGTGTCATATCGCTTCATGCATTACGAAATGACAGACGGGGTTTAACGACGTTCCCCCGCAGCGGTAAATTTGAAACCGCGACCGACAGGTAAGTGAATTACTCTGCGGTCATTTTTTGTTTCCCGCGCTGTTTTTTTACAGGGGGAAACTGGACAAAAATAGAGTCAACAAGGGCTGCATCTAAAGCTGGCTGGGGAGGACCGCGGAGTTGCGGGCAGCCAGCAGCAGCTGAAGGCACCAGCATCACCATGAATGGGATCAGCTGTGCCCGACTTAGCACCCGCGCCGGCCAGATCAACACCACGGCCGAGCGGGAAGATTACACAGACAGAGCCGTTGACTCTGACAAGTCAAAACGGCGGGGGGGGGGGGGAGTATTCCCCTGCAGTGGCAAGTTTTTTTAAACCAAGACCGACAGGTAAGGGAATTACTGCGGTCATGCTTTGTTTCCCGTGCTGGTTTTCACAGGGGGAAACTATGGACAGGAGTCCACAAGGGCTGCACTGGCTGGGAAGAACTACAGAGTTGCGGACAGCCAGCAGCGGCTGACGGCACCAGATCACCGTTAGTGGGATCAGCTGTGCCCGACTTGGCTGACAAGTCGAACTGCAAAGAAATGCCGCGGGGACCAGCGTTACTGGGGCCAAATGGAGCGGCTTATGGAGCACATGCTCCACTGTGACAGACTCTGGGAGATGGAGTCTAGTCACAATGGGTATATAATACACCCATGGCAGCACCTTATCAGGGCTGCACAGTGCATCTCCCTCGACAGAGGGGAGTACTGGGAGCCAATTCTGGGCTGGCTCTGAAGAGGGGTTTTGCTGAAGGAAGAAATCAGTGTGCAGGGGGTGCAAGAAGAAGGAAACCTCCTGGAAAAGGAGTCCAAGTTTGTACATCTAAAAACAACTACAGGAACATGGCTGTAATAGACACTACTGCCAAATATTTGGCACCGGAAAATGGGTATCCCTCAAACATTTCCCACGGTGAACAGTTACATCTGAAAACACATTGGAACGGGAGTCAGAAGGCAGGATGTTTAGCTAAGACGCTGTGGCATTATTCTGCAATACGGAGTATGAGATTAATAGTCTCAGGAGAACGCCATCCGCCTAGCTTTAAACCCTAGGTTTGCAGAGCTGTGCAGACCTGGAGGGATTAAAACCACCAATATTACTACTCGGGGGCAACCTGTCAAAACAGGTAAAAGAGCTCAATAAGGAGGCCAATACCCTGGGGCTCATAAAGGTGGCAACAGGCAGGATCTCCTACACACGACAACAGCACCTCCATGCACCCACCAGCAGGAAGACACACAGAAGCTGGTGAAAGCTCAAAGGCCGGGCTAAAGGACAGAGGTCTTTTAGGCCTGGCCCAGACCGGCCTTCGTGGAAGACGTGCAACCCCAAATCCCAAATCCAAAAACCGACGCCACAACCTCTACGGCGACTGCAAGGAAGAAAACAAACTTTCCACTGGTCACCATGGAGGTAGGGGGGTCTGGTCTCTTCCAAAAAACAGGAGGTGTAAATAACACAAATTGGTGTGTAGATTACATTTTCTTGGGAGGCATGGAGTGCAATAACTACTAACACTTATTTTCTACCTAGTGTTCAGGTATATACAATTGAATTTGTGCACAAAATTTCCCGGTTCAGCATGTACCGAACTGAACGTTCGTGCCTTCACGATAAGAAAAACTGGAAGCGCATGCTGAACTGGAGAGGCTAGATGCTAGGGAATCATGGGGAAATCCCAACACGACTCTTTGGAATTCGTGTCAATATCTTTACGATAAACAAAAAGATGTGGTTACCAATCATTCAGGTCTGACAAACCTGAATACATTGTGCAGTAAATTCATTCGAAATTGGAAACCTTTGTTACTGCCAAACAATTGATTCCAAATGCTACTTTATGGATTGCATCCATTAAAAGATGCTTACTATACGGTGCCTATGCGGAAGGATTATAGACGTTATTAATTCTAAGCTAACACCTTCCACCACTAAGGACTACTTGGGGTTCACCTTTGACTTAGTCTACATGTGGGTAGCTTATCAAAGGAAGGTACAGACTTAACTGAGGCCAACAACCTCATTGCATCAGTAAACCACCTATTTGACTGGTAGCAAGGGTAATTGGCAATACTGTGGCCTTTCCAGCCACACTGTTTGACCTTTGTATTACCAATAATTACAAGGACAAAGGTATAAGCACTTAAAATCAATACTGGTCATGTGTAGAGACCAATGAGGCAACCAATCTAAGCAATCACGGAATTACAATGATAGGGGAAATATTGGGCATTGTTCAAACCCTATCATTGTCAGCAACCATTCAGTGGTGCTACAAACTGATGCCAGTGTTCATGGTTGGCGTGTTACTAACCCCATCTCTAGTTGTGGATATAGATGGGATGCACAAGAAGCATCATTGCTTCAGATACATGTCATAAACTACTTGGAAATGTTGGGTGCGTTCTATGGACTAAAATCATACTGTTCAGAAATGCATCACCTGCATGTTAGACTACAGATTGATAACACCACCATGGTGACATATACTAACTACATGGGCGGAATCAAATCGGTATCATGTGATAATCCGGCTAACACAATTTGGCAATGGTGTATTCAGAAAAACATTTGAATATCAGCTAGTTACCTACCAGGTAACCTCAAATTTAGTGGCAGACACCAGGTCACGCAAATTCATGACAAACATCGAATGGATGTTGGACCGCAAAGTGTTTGCTGATATTGTAGCATGATATGAAACACCAGAGATTGATCTATTGCATCTTGGCTTAATCACCAGTTGCCTATCTATGTTTCTTGGGAATTAGACTGGGGCATCAGCGATGGATGCCTTCTCGCTGCATTGGGGGGGGGGGGGAATTGTTTTTCCTATGCATTCCCTCCTTTCTGCCTCATCAGTCGTGTATTACGCAAAATACAACTAAACATGGCTCTCCGTTCCGAAATAACCAGATTGTTGGTTCATCCCGTAACGGGCGGGAAAATCATCCCTACCATAATAGGACAAATGTGTTCGTCAGCAGAATCTTAAGTAACCATTTCCGGACCTGGGACTAACGAACCGAACAATGAAGATATACAGCGGCTCACAGGCAGTCCACGAAGAAACTATATCGGGTCCACATCAGGAAGTGGGAAATATTGTTCTAGGAACAACATCACTACTGTACGACGAACAAAAAGTCTGTTCTGGAATTCCTGGCAGGCCTCCATTATGATGAGGGGCTCAGTTACAGTGCCATTAACTGCGCCAGAAGTGCCCTTTCAGCATATCTATGGCGAGGATCAGAGCGTCATTCTGTTGGGACTCACCCCCTGGTAACCAAACTTATGAGGGGAATTTTTTAATATCAATCCCCCAAGAACCAGGTACTCTCAAATATGGGATGTGAGTATTGTCCTAACGTTGCTAAGGAACTGGTCTCCAGCAACAGCTCTGTCCCTGCAAAAACTGACGCATAAAACAGTCATGCTGATGGCTTTGGTCACAGCACAAAGGGTACAGTCTTTACACAAGTTAAGGCTGGACAATATGACTTCTTCAACAAGAAATATAACTTTTCATGTTCACGAATTAGTCATTCAGAACAGACCGGGACCATCAGGCCTCAAAATAGAATTTAGGGCTTACCCTATAGATGATCGTCTCTGTATAATAAGACATTTATTGTTATATATGGAGAACACCAAAAACATCACAGGCTATGAGATGGCACTACTAATCAGCCACAAGCAACCCCACAAAAAAAGTGTCGGTTCAAACTATTTCCAGATGGCTGAAACAGGTTTTAACAACAGCTGGAGTGGACACTAACATATTCAAATCTCATTCCACCAGGGCTGCAGCTACATCGGCAGCTATGGAGTTGGACGTACCGATGGACCAAATCCTGGAGACAGCAGGACGGTCAAGGGAAAAAACGTTCCAACAATTCTACCATAAACCAGTGGTTAAACCTGGAACTTTTGCAGAATCAATTTTAAGTTCTGTAATATGATTTCACCCCATGAAATAGGGGCTATAATTTGTTGTTAATAACTTTATCATGGATTTCAATGTCGGATTCATGTTTAAACATGTTAACACAATTCCTCCCTTATTCAAGTAAGGCAGATGTGATGCATGGACTCGTTTCCACGGCATGAAATCACGGAGCTTTGAAATCTTCACGTAGTCACTCACGTGACTCCGAAGTAAAATAGTAAGATTAAACGAGAACTTACCAGTTCGAAGTTTGATCGTTATTTTATGAGGAGTAACGTTGAGGGATTACCTGCCCTCCGCTCCCACCCTTGATCATGCAGTTCAACTGGTATCCTCTTCTCTAATCTTACTATGTTCAGTCATTACTGTTATCTGTGATTTCACTCCGCTGCTTTGAAGAATGACGCGCATGCGTCCTGGCGGGTTCTTCACGTAATCCCTCAACGTTACTCCTCATAAAATAACGATCAAACTTCGAACTGGTAAGTTCTCATTTAATCTTACTATTGTTAGGGGAAGGTACTTAATTGGGGCAGAGCAGATTACAAGGTCATTAGGCAGGAACAAGGGAGGGTGAGCAGTTGTTGCATCAAACAGGGCTTATAAGGAATATAAAGTGAGTAGGAAATAACTCAAGCCATCAATTAGAAGGGCCAAAACAAGCAATTAAATATTATTGGCCAATCTGATGAAAGAAAATCTCAAGATTTTTTATACGTGCGTTAAAAATAAGAGAGCAATCAGGGAGAAAGTAGGGCCACCTAGATAAAGAAGGGAATCTATCTTGGAGTCGGAGGATCTAGGTGAGGTACTAAATGAGTACCTTGCATCTGTATTCACAGAGGTGAAGGACTTGGAGGACAGTGAGGTCAGTGTGGAGAATACTAATATGCTCGGGCAGTTTGAGATCGAGAAGGAGGTGGTGCTGAGGCTCCTGAAGAACATTAAGGAGGAAAAGTTCCCAGGGTGTGACGGGATTTTTAGTTGAGTTTAGAGGTACCCGGCGGAAACAAGCCCTTCGGCCCACCGAGTCCGCACCGACCAGTGATCCCCGCACATTAACACTATCCTACATACACTAGAGACAATTTTCACATTTACCAAGCCAATTAGCCTATAAACCTGTACGTCTTTGGAGTGTGGGAGGAAACCGAAGATCACAGAGAAAACCCACGCAGGTCGCGGGGAGAACGTACAAACTCTGTACAGACAGCACCCGTAGTCAGGATCGAATCCGGGTCTCTGGCTCTTCAAGCGCTGTAAGGCAGCAACTCTACCGCTGCCCCACTGTGCATCGGTGGATCTATCCCAGGTTATGGGGGGGCAAGAGAAGAGATTGTGGGGCCTTGACTAGGATCTTTATTTCTTCTCTAGCCACAGGCGAGGTCACGGAGGCCTGAAGAGTGGCCAATATTGTACTTTTGGAGAGAATTGGAGAGAATTCTCCAATATTGTACTATTGGAGAGAATTCTTCGAGGTAGGATTTACTCCCATTTGGAAGAGAATTAGGGGTAACCAGCACAGCTCTGTATATGTAGGAAAGAACTGCAAATGCTGGATTAAATCGAAGATAGAAGGAATGGGTGACATTTTGGCTCGAGACCCTTCTTCAGACTCTTCAGTCTGAAGAAGGGTCTCAACCCGAAATGTTACTCATTCCTTCTCTCCAGAGATGCTGCCTGTCCCGCTGAGTTACTCCAGCATTTTGTGTCTATCTACAGCTCTGTATATGGCAAGTCGTGTGTCTCTAACTTGATTGAGTTTTTTGAGGAGATGACGAAGGAGATTGATGAAGGTAGAACGGTGGATGTTGTATACATGGAGTTTAGTAAGACCATAAGGTCCCTGATAGTAGGCAAATCCAGAAGATTAAGATGTATGGGATTCACGATGACTTGGTCATATAGATTCAGAACTGGCTTATTCACAGAAGACGGTGGTTCGTGGTGGAAGGTAGATATTCTGGCTGGAGGTCTGTGACCAGTGGAGTTCCACAGGGATCTGTGCTGGAACCTCTGCTGTTTGTGATACTGTATATATCAATGACCTAGACATAAATGTGGATTGGTTGGTGAGTAATTTTGCTGACAACCAGGAGTTGCAGACAGTGAGGAAAGCTGTCAGAATTTACAGTGGGATATAGACCAGCTGCAGAAATGGGCGGAAGAAAGGCAGACGGAGTTTAACCTGAGCAAGTGTGAGATGTTGCACTTTAGGAGGTGGAATGTAAGGAGGGAGTATACAGTTACTGGCAAGACCCTTAACAGAATTGATGTGCAGAGAGATCTTGGAGCCTAGTTCATAGCTCACATAAGGTGGCAGACAAGTAGAAGGTGTATGTTATGCTTACCTTCATTGCTAGGAGCATTGAATATAAGTGTCAAGAAGTCATGATGCAGCTGTAGAGGACTTTGTTTAGGCCGCATTTGGAATGGAATCGAATGGAATACTTTATCGTCACATGTGACTAGGCACAGTGAAATTCTTTGCTTGTAAATAGCGGCCACTTACGGTGCTGACAAAGTTATAAAGCACGCTGACTCCCCCTTTGGTTCCACCCCCCACACCCCCCCCCCACACCAACTCCACAGCGGTTCCCCCACGCCAAGACCCCATTATCCTTTGTTCTCCCACCCTCCCCAATTACCCATTGTTCTCCCCCTCTTTCCCTCATGGTGGTTCCCCCACGCCGGGTCCTCCATTGTTCTTCGGGTACACCATTACAGGAAAGATGTGGAGGCTTTGGAGAGGGTGCAGAGGAGGTTGACTAGAAAGCTGCCTGGATTAGAGGGTTTCAGCTACAGGGAGAGTTTGGATAGATTTGGACTGTTTTCTCTGGAATGTCGGTTGAGTGAGTGGGCAGATGCGTAGCAGATGCAGTATAATATAGATAAATGTGAGGTTATCCACTTTGGCGGCAAAAACAAGGGGGCAGATTATTATCTCAATGGGGTTAGGTTAGGTAAGGGGGAGGTACAGCGAGACCTGGGCTGTACACCGGTCACTGAAAGTTGGCTTACAGGTACAGCAGGCAGTGAAGAAAGCTAATGGAATGTTGGCCTTCATAACAAGAGGATTTCAGTATAGGAGTAAAGAGGTTCTTCTGCAGTTGTATAGGGCTCTGATCAGACCACATCTGGAGTATTGTGTACAGTTTTGGTCTCCTAATTTGAGGAAGGACATCCTTGTGATTGAGGCAATGCAGCGTAGGTTCACAAGATTGATCCCTGGGATGGCGGGACTGTCATATGAGGAAAGATTGAAAAGACTAGGCTTGTATTCACTGGAGTTTAGAAGGATGAGGGGGATCTTATAGAAACATATAAAATTATAAAAGGACTGGACAAGCTAGATGCAGGAAAAATGTTCCCAATGTTTGGCGAGTCCAGAACCAGGGGCCACAGTCTTAGAATAAAGGGGAGGTCATTTAAGACTGAGGTGAGAAAAAACTTTTTCACACAAAGAGTTGTGAATTTATGGAATTCCCTGCCACAGAGGGCAGTGGAGGCCAAGTCACTGGATGGATTTAAGAGAGAGTTAGATAGAGCTCTAGGGGCTAGTGGTGTCAAGGGATATGGTGAGAAGGCAGGCACGGGTTATTGATAGGGGACGATCAGCCATGATCACAATGAATGGCGGTGCTGGCTCGAAGGGCCGAATGGCCTCCTCCTGCACCTATTTTCTATGTTTCTATGTCGGAGGTTGAAGGGAAACTTGATAGAAGTATATAAAATGATGAGGGGCACAGATAGGGTAGACAGCTAGAGCCTGTTTTGCTGGGAGAAAATGTCCAACACTAGAGGGCATAGCTATAAGGTGAGAGGGGGAAATGTTATTGGAGATGTACACAGAGAAAGGTAGGGGCATGGAATGCACTGGGAGTGGAGGTGGTTAAGGCAGATAGGATAGTGATGTTTAAGAGCATTTTGGATAGGCATGTGGAAATGCAGGGAATAGAGGGATATGGATCATGTACAGACAGATGAGAGTTTAACTTGGCATCATGTTTAACGCAAACATTGTAGGCTGAAGGGCCCATTTCTGTGCTGTATTGTTCTATGTTCTAGTTAACTCACCAGATCAGGCAGCATTTGTGGAAATAAATGGACAGATGATGTTTTGGGTTGAGTCTTTCTTCAGGCCCTGAAGAAGTATTCTTCACTCTGAAGAGAAGTCCTGACCCTAAATTTCACCTGTCCAACTCCTCCACAGATGTTGTCTGACCCGTTGAGTTCCTCCAGTACTTTGTGTATTTTTCAAGATTCTAGCATCTGTAGTTCCTTGTGTCTCAGTAGGTTTACACGTAAGTTGAGAGCAGAGTTAAAGACCACGACAGATAGACATAAAATTCTGGAGTAACTCAGTGGTACAGGCAGCATCTCTGGAGAGAAGAATCGGGTGACGTTTCAGGTCAAGACTGAAGAAGGGTCTCGACCCGAAACGCCACCCATTCCTTCTCTCCAGAGTTGCTGCCTGTACCACTGAGTTACTCCAGCATTTTGTGTCTATCTTTGGTTTAAACCAGCATCTGCAATTCCTTCCTGCACACTTAAAGACCACCAATATAGATACTGCTGTGATTTGAATTTAGTGATGTAAAATCAAACAAACTGTACGGTGGAACAGGAGCAACCTTCCTGTCAGTGGACCACTAGGATAACCTGCCTGCCTGCCTAGTGTAGTCTTCTTGGTGGCTCTGGGGAAATCCAGAAGCATTGTACATCACTACTGAATTATGTTCTGAAAATCCTCAATTAGTTTAGTTTAGTTTAGAGATACAGCGCAGAAACAAGCCCTTCGGCCAACCGAGTCCGCACTGACCAGCAATCCCCGCACATTAACACTATCCTACACACACGAAGGACAATTTACATTTATACCAAGCCAATTAACCTACAAACCTGTACGTTTTTGGAGTGTAGGAGGAATCCGAAGATCTCGGGGGGGAAACCCACGCAGGTCACGGGGAGAACGTACAAACTCCGTACAGACAGCATCCATAGTCGGGATCGAACCCGTGTCTCTGGTGCTGCAAGAGTTGTAAGGCAGCAACTCTACCGCTGCGCCACCGTGCCACACTTTTTGTTTTAACTTGGGAAACAAAATGCCATTCTGAACATAGCAAGGTCTCACAGACAGCAATGAATTTGATAATTCTATGAGGTTAATATTTCATATTAACTTAGTTTAGTTTAGTTGAAAACATAGCAAGGTCTCACATAGATACGATATTAATTTAAAGTGACTGTATATAGAATTTTGCTTTTCTTCAAAAAAAGGTACTAATATAAGAAAACGCTGTCTCATAACTAATGAATGATGGATTATGAGTATATTGGTCCAATGACTGGCAGTGACTGACCTGTCATACCTATGTTTATCTGTCCTGACCTCTCTCTAACAGTGACCATTATTGGAGTTCTCCGTTATTCACAGCTTAAAGTGAAGGTTAGGCAGCCGTGGCTCAACATCCTTGGGCTGATCTCAACATTTCTATCATCTTTTGGAATGACATTAGTAGCCAATTTTCAGGTAAACCTTCAAATTCTCCATCTTGCCCTATTTATTATCTCTGTTTAGCTTAGTTAAGTGTAGTTTAGAGATACAGCGTGGAAGCAGGCCCTTCGCCCCACTGAGTCCATGCCAACTATGTGCGGCACGATGATGCAGCGGTAGAGACCCCGGGTTCGATCCCGACTACGGGTGCTGTCTGTACGGAGTTTGTACATTCTCCCTGTGACCGCGTGGGTTTTCTCCGAGATCTTCAGTTTCCCCCACACTCCAAGGACGTACAGGTTTGTAGGTTAATTGACTTGGTGTATGTGTAAATTGTCCCTCATGTGTGTAGAATAGTTTTAATGTGTGGAGGTTGCTGGTCGGTGTGGACTAGATGGGCCGAAGGGCCTGTTTCCGCACTGTATCTCCACAACTAAACTTAATACTAAACCAACCATCACCTATACACTAGTTCTCTCCTTCACATTAGGGACAATGTTACAGAGGCCAATTAACGCACAAACCTGCCATGAAATGTGTGTGACCCAGGCGACCAAGATCACTGTTTCTATAACATCTGTCAGATACCAAAGGACAAGCACACCAGCTAGATTCGAGAACAATTTACAAGTGTGGTGGACAGATTAATATGACAATATAATAACATAGGGTTGCACTCTATATCTCCGCCATCACTATGTTAAAGCTGAGGGTCCAGAGGCAAAATGCATTTGGTCCCTCTGGTCTGCACATCTATGTCTTCAATGGTGAGTCCAGTAAGAGAAGGGGGGGGGGGAATGTACTGGCACATATCCACTAGATTTTCTCCAGCTTTTTCGTGATCTGTGTAGGTTTTCTCCGAGATCTTCGGTTTCCTCCCCCACTCCAAAGGCGTACAGGTTTGTAGATTAACTGGCTTGGTAAATGTAAAAATTGTCCCTAATGGGTGTAGGATAGTGTTAATGTGCGGGGATCTCTGGTCAGCGCGGACCCGGTGGGCCGAAGGGCCTGTTTCCGTGCTGTATCTCTAAACTAAGCTTGTGACTTTCAACACGCAGGCACAGAAGTTCAGGACAAGCTGAACAGTGGGAGACAAATAATCAGGGATTGTCTAAAGAATCACCAGCTAAAAGTAATTGGCCAAATGCTGTTAGTCCCAAATGAATTAACCGGGTGGTGACGGTGGCGCAGCGGTAGAGTTGCTGCCTTACAGCGAATGCACCACAAGAGAGCCGGGTTCGATCCCAACTACGGGTGCTGTCTGTACGAAGTTTTTGGACGTTCTCCCCGTGACCTGCGTGGGTTTTCTCCAAGATCTTCGGTTTCCTCCCACACTCCAAAGATATACAGGTTTGTAGGTTAATTGGCTTGGTAAATGTAAAAATTGTTAATATGCGGGGATCGCTGGTCGGCGCGGACCAGGTGGGACTAAGGGCCTGTTTCTGCACTGTATCTCTAAACCAAACTAAGCTAAAGTTACTTTTGCCCTAAAATAGAATGGATTCATAGCCGTAGCATTGTTTTTTAAAAGAGATCTATAATCTTAACATGGATTCTGGTAAGATCCTTTGCACAGTTAACAACTTTGTATTTACTAAAATAAAAGCATTTGATTTAAATAATAACACCATTTTTTATGCTCTCAGCTGTCTAACAATACAGTGACACATAATGTGGGTGCACTCATTACCATTGGGTTTGCAATTTTGACCTGCTGGATCCAGACCTCTCTGACATTCGAAGTGAAAATGAATAAAGAAGCAAGATTTCTTGGAATCATCCGTTTTCTCCTCTCAGCGGTTATCACCCTGACTTTCATCGTCTGTATCTTTTGTCCTGTGTGTGCATTGAGTTGAGCTGGAAACAGTGAACTAGTATCATCAGAACATTAATTGCCTGGAGTTTTAGTGTAGCTTCTCTCATAATTTCAAGGAGCAGAATTTGGCCATTCTGCTCATCAAGTCCACTCCACTACTTAATCATGGCTGATCTATCTTTTGCTCTCAACCCCATTCGCTGCATAACCCCTGACACCTGTACTAATCAAAACTCTGTTTTAAAAATATCCATTGACGGCCTCCACCGCCTTCTGTGGCAATGAATTCCACAGATTCCCCAGCTTCTGGCTAAAGAAATTCCTCCTCATCTCCTTTCTAAAGATACTGAAGCTATGGCATCTGGTCCTAGACTCTCCCACCAGTGGAAACACCTTTTCCATATTTACCCTATCCAGGCCTCTCCTTCATGTATTACTTTTCTGGGTTGAGTTGATTAGATGTAATAAATTGGATCAGTAAGTAAATGGGAGGCTATCAAAACAGAAATATCCATGTTTTGATGACAGTGCGAGAATTGATTTCAGCAACGTGTCCTTTCAAATGTTGGTCCATCAGCTAAATATTTGCAATAATTATTTCAAATCTAAAAAATCTGTTTTCCTTCGCCCTCTTCCAAATTCAAAGATGTTTTGGGCTTCTATCAGGACATTTTTCTAATATGAAGATAGACACAAAACACTGGAGTAACTCAGCGGGACAGGCAGCATCTCTGGAGAGAAGGAATGGGTAAGGTTCCAGCATTTTGTGTTTATTTTCGGTTTAAACCAGCATCTGCAGTTCTTTCCTATAACATTTTTCTAATATGTTTGCCTGTGTAATTTTTGTAAATAAATTTGGTTTTAATTTGGTATTAATTAGTTGGATTTGAATTATGCATGCCTTCATTTAGAGATTACAATGAAGCTAACATTCATCGGTCGCTGTAATGTTTAATTTTAAATATATATACGCACTCACATGAATGAAGAGCTAGAAGTTCCTCACATCTGTTCTGCCATTTAATAGTAAGATTAAACGAGAACTTACCAGTTTGAAGTTTGATCTTGATTTTATGAGGAGTTACGATGAGCGATTACGTGAAGAAGGGCTGTCCGTCTGCGTGCGCGTCAATCTTCAAAGCAGCGGTGTTAAATCACAGATAAAAAGAAGACCTGAGAATAGTAAGATTGTGAAGAAACTAGAACTTCCATATGACCTTGATAGTATGAGGGTGGGAGCGGTGGGCACGTAATCGCTCATCGTAACTCCTCATAAAATCAAGATCAAACTTCAAACTGGTAAATTCTCGTTTAATCTTACTATTTTACTTCGGAGTCACGTGAGTGACTACGTGAAGATTTCAAAGCTCTGTGATTTTACGCCGGTTACGAATCCAGGCGACACACACTGAATGGATTGACCATGGATGCGTGTAATCATTAAAGCATTCAGGCATTACGTAGTTAAGTAAAGAAACTGATGCTTTAAATGAAAGAAAAGTTTTTAAAAAAGTTACCCCTCCCAACCTTGGGGGGGGGGGGGAAACTAAGGGACAGAACTTAAAATGGTACGTGCAAACACCCCCAGTCCAGTTATGGGTTTGTTGTACAACCGGTGGACCGTTATTTCATTCGTCCATCCTGCAGCCACTAGGATGTCGTCAAGGGGCACGTCCATAGCTCTTGCTGCCGACGTAAATGCAGCCCTGGTGGAGTGAGATTTAACCATATAAATGTTTACTCCTGCTACCGCCATTACCTCTTTTGACCATCTGGAGATGGTTTGAGTTGACACCTTTTGGTGTGTTTTTTTTTTATGGCTGATGAGGACCGATTGTTCTGAGCCTCTGAGGTTCTCCGTAACTCTCAGATAGTGGTGTTAGTATGTTACCACTCACACAACCGTTGGTCCTCTGGATATGCCAAGAACTGGATCTCCATCCCTGGCATTCCTGGCCTGCTCTGTTTATCAGGTTCCTGATTAGGAATGTTATGTTGTTCATATTGGTGGTCATGTAGTCCAACCGTAGCTTTTGCAGTGTCTGGACTCTTTGTCAGCATACCACCTTCAGGGTTAGTTATAGGCGGTCCCCACTGTCAAAGTAGGGTTTGTACCATGCTCACATCCCATGTGTCAGTGTACCTTGGCCTTGGAGGTCTTAAATTGTAAATTCCCTTCATGAATTTTGTTGTAAAGGGGTGCATTCCTATCGAACTGTGCCCTGCTTCCGGCATCAGATTGGAGGAGAGTGCGCCTCTGGCACTATAGATGCACTATAACTTAGTTTATAGTTATAGTACAGTTGATAGGAACTCCAAGGCATCCGTTATCCGAACTGTGTTGTATTTGTTCGGACAGTCCTATGCCTTGAAATGGCCTCCTCAGAATCTGCAGACCAACAAGTTATACGTTCATGTAGTGGATGATTGCTCCCTGTAACTGGGTTCACTAGGAGGTCCCTGCTCTTGGGTACAGCCATTACTGGCTGGACTATAATTCCCCAAAATTTTGGGGACCAGGCTTGAGTAGGCCAATCTGGCACTACCAATATGCCTGTGGCTTAGTCTTGCTTGATTTTTGTCAAGCATCGGTTTGTGAGACAAATTGGCGGAAAGCATACATAAACATTCCTCCCCAATTGAGGGAGAAAGCATCCACTGCCTTGCTCCTGGATCCAGCTCGCAGGACACATATCTGGGTAACTAATGGTTAGTCTAGATGCAAACGGATCAACATTTGGTATGCCAAATCGTGTAGTTATTTTGTTAAATACTGTCTGATTCAACATCCATTCTGTGTTATTAAACATTCGTGATCCAGCATCTGTCACCGTGTTATATCTACCTCGTGGATTTCCCAAATATTCCTCTCGATACACCAGTGCCAAATGAGGTTCGACAATCTGTCGTAAGATACAGATTTTACACCACCCTTGTTAATGGATATATTCCACCACAGTGGTGTTATCAATCTGAATTTGAACAAGCACCAGTTGCATATCGCTACAGAGAACCTTGAGTCCATATTGTGCCCCCAACAATTCTGGGTAATTGATTCCATGTGTTGGGGAATTACAGACTCCTGCTCATTCCATCTGCCCCCACAGCTTTAGACTGTGTTGGTGTCTCCCCATCCTTAGCCGCTTGCATAGGTCTGAAGAACCCTCGATGGCTTTCGAGCAAAATTTCCCTGAGCTGTCTCCCATTCGCTATCCACCATAGTTATTCAACAATGGCCTCTGCTGGCAATCCATAGTTTGCCAATTCGGCCTGCATGTAATCTGAGTGTTCGTTCCTTTGCTTGCTGTAAGTTCTGGTAATGCAAAGGCCCGTACTGCTGGGAATGCAGCTACTATTTGCCAATTACACTCGCTGTTTGCCTGATAGATGGCTAGAATTTGACTATAAGGTCATTGCAGGCTTAATTAATATTGTCGTTTGCCCCTAGGCAAAGTCACCAACATATTTACTGTTTTTGATAGTAAATTCTAGGTAATCAATTACCCTTGTAGGTGTCAATTTTGATTTAACTGGATGGATGAGGGTAACCAATTCTTTCAAACAGGGTTTTGGTTTGCTTGACTGATGCCTCTGCCAATTCTTGGTGACTCCAAAATGAAAATGTCCTCCAAATATGCCATTACTATGTGGTTTTGAGACCTTTGTAGTCCCAGAATTGGTTTCCGTAGTTTAGTCAATAGTCTAGGAGCTGATGTCAACCCATTTGGCAGAGCCATGCCATCCAGTTAAACTTCAAATATCTCCTGTTCTTAATGAATAGACACCGAATAGTATGCATCTTTGAGGTCGATGCATGCCATGTGACCATTTTATAGGAAGCTCCTATAAAACAGTTGTTAGACCATAACAAAAATTGCTGTTTCTAAAAGTCTGTACTGCACAAATGAGTTAAACCTGGATGAAGTTACATCCTCCATCTGTCACCTGTCCTGGAAGGCAATCCTGCCCAAAATACTGGGCCTGCCTTGAAGACAATTCCGGTCCGAGTTCCAAGTCTGCTTGGAACCTATGTATGTTGTGCAGTAAAAAATAATCACATGTTGTTATCTGTTTTTTAAAACCAGATCTGAAATTCATGTTATTGTCATTTTGAACAAAAACACAAGAGTAAAATTACCAACATGTAACTGGTCCACAATCCCTTGTTTCAGTAAACCCAGACCCACCTACCTCCATGGCTACGGTGGTCTTGTGGTAAGTCCAAAGGCCCCTGATGCGGGTTCCTTTTCTCTCCTTGATTGGGATTGGACTGGTAGGAAGTGTGGATTCCATGTTTCTCCTGACCTCTGCTTGGATCTTGGTCTGAAAACCTTATCATACTGAGCCTGCCTTGTCGGACAATTCTGGCCATAATTCTGAGTCTGCCTTGAAAGACGACTCTGATCATATTTCCGTGCCCAGCTTTCAAGCTACCACCGGCTTCAGTGAACTGCTTACCCCCTATGGAGGTGTGGGGTGTGTTGTCGCCTACTGATGAAGTTTGCTTGTCGTTGGTACCTTGATTGGTCCGACAGTTTTTGCTTCCTTCTTCTGGTCTTACCTGAAGAGAGGATTCGGCGGCTGGTTTCTCCAAAGTCACCCTGATAGCGCTGTTCCCTTGCCGGCATTTGTGCGGATATTCTGCCAACTGCTGTCTCTTGAGGCCATATGCATGTGCTTCAGTATGTTCATACTTTAATTCGAGATCAGTTACCTACTGATCTTGAAAGCAAATTTTGTTTGAACGTTATGTGAGGTTCAAATGACAAATGAATGGCATTGTATAGTATTGTAATTCGAGATCAGTTACCTACTGATCACTCACACTCCTCTCCATTGAGAGTGAGATTTGTAGGTAGCCCTGAAAACAGGTGCTGCCGCAGGCCCCTGAGGATACCTGCGCTGACATGGCCCCTCCTTAGAGCAGGTCATTGTTGGAGCAACTTCTCCAAAAGTTGCTCCTATGTGGGAGAGTCGTCCTCAGACGCTCTCCGTTGAGGGAGGGTATCCCTTTCCCTCCCCGGACTCTTCTGAGTCAACGGGTTGTTTGACTTGCGGGTGGATTTTCCCGTACTGCTAGACCACCAACGGAGCTCTCCTCCTGCAACAAGTCTCCTGCCGGTTCAGCTGCTGGCGCTGTGTCGGGAAACACCGTCGCCCGCTACTGGGAAATGCTGCGGTCCTTCGGCAGCCGACTTCCCCGCGGACCGTATCCTCGACATCTGGGCCCTGAAACTACAAGAAGTTTCAAGCCCGAAAGAACGCAGGTAAGTGATTCAACTTTCCTTACCTGCCCATCCTAACGGCCTGGGAGGACGCAGTGCCTCTCCAGTCCGTCGCGCGTTGCGTTCAGACGTAATGACGCGCACGCAGACGGACGGCCCTTCTTCACGTAGTCACTCACGTGACTCCGAAGTAAAATAAAGTAATGGTTGAACTGATGGGAAAATTATGGATACAAGGAATTGCAGATGCTGGTTTTGAACCCCCTGACCTCCCCATTTCATCCCCCGACCTCCCTCTCTCTGAATCAGAACAATCAGTTCCGAGAGTCTGAAGAAAGGTTCCGACCCGAAACGTCACCTATCCATGTTCTCCAGAGATGCTGATTGACCCGCTGAGTTACTCCATCACTGTGTGTATTTTTAAAAATCTGAAAAATAGTTGTGTAATAATGCTTCAAAATGATTAGTTGAGTTCCTTTTTTAAAATTAAAAAAAAAAAAAAAAAAATATTTATTAGAAGTACAGTAATGTGGCACCCTTTTTCAGGTGCCAAATATATATTGGCGTGTTACATTTTATGTACAGCTTCATTTTTCTTTTTCTTTTTTTTAAATGAAAGAGAAAGAGAGACTAGATAATAGAGGATAGAAAAACATGTGATGTATAGTGTGTGAAAAAGACAAGGGAAGAGAGAGAGAGTGAGGAAAAGAGTTAAAAAATAAGAAAAGAGAAAGAAAAAGAAAGAACACAAAGATAGGAGATAGGAGATAGGAGATAAGTATTTATATTCTTGACCATCTTTCACCCAGTCCTGAAACAGTTGGTTTTTACAATTTTGTTGCACCACATGCTTCCAAAAAATCAATAAATGGAGACCAACTCGTTAAGAATTGGTCTGGTTTATCTGTTAGGAGGAATCGCATTTCATCAAGATGTGCTGTGTCCAACATATTTATAATCCACATTTTCAGCGTTGGTACGGGTGTATTTTTCCAAAATTTAAGTATGTTTTTTTGCTATAATTAATCCATAATTTAAAAATGAATTTTGAGTTCCTTTAGTTGAGTTCCTTAACCACGTTTTGATCAGATTTGGTTTTGGCAGCTCAACGTAGTTATTTTAGTTCCGCAAAGACTCAATGGGCTTTGGCGTTATGTGTACTCTTTTACCTGGGTACATTTGCATTGGATTTTCGATATTATGATTTTGAGGTCCTTGCCAGAGAGAAGTACCCAAGAAAGTTCGAGTTAAGACAAAAAGCCACCGATGTCTCAGTATCAATCAGATAACTTTATAGAAAGCACTCTACACATATTTCATCCCAGTATAGAAGGGTACTGACAGAGATATGCATAAATCTTTCTTTAAATATAAATTTACTTTTACCTCAGTTCAGTGCGTATAATATTTTTGTGAAATTATATCTTAACCCAAAGACCAAATCATAGACTCCCAAATGATTCATTAATCCATTGATGATTTCATATGAGTTGCATAATCACATAAATGGATAATCAATATATTTCACCCTCCTTCAAGCCGAACAGGTAAGCAGTGCAGGACTTCTATGCACATGCAACTTGTGCCATCTATTGTAGAAGGTGCAACATTCGTGGAAAATAAATCTGCTCCTTTGTGATGCACAAATATTTGTAACATCATTCACGGTTACCAGTGGTTTTCCACTGGAATAATCAAAATTAGTTTAAATTTTCGTTTAGAACAAGTTGAATTCACTTAGTTTAGCTTAAGAGATGGGGGTCAAGGAAAGAGCGTTCACATTGCGGCCCTGTTTCCACCACCATCAACAAGAAGCGCAAGACAGACAGCATTGTGCAGATGCCGAGAAATGTGTTCAGCTCTGACTGAACAACTTCTAATCTTGTGTGTGGACTCGATAAGAAGAAGCTTATGAGATACAGCGCAGAAACAGGCCCTTCCGCCTGCCATGTCCATGCCAAGCAGCGATCCCCGCACACTACACTATTCTACACACACTAGAGACAATTTACAATTTTACTGAAGACAATTAACCTACAAATCTGTACGTATTTAGAGTGTGGGAGGAAACCGGGGCAACCGAAGAAAACCCACACAGATCATGGACAGAACCAGGGGTGGAAAACCCGGGGGGGGGGGGGGGCAGAGGGGACACGTCCCCCCCCCATGTTTTGAGAGGTGGGGGACATCCCCCCCAAGTTTTTGTGATCCGGATTTTAAAATCCGGTGAAATCTCTGCTTTCCGCGAGACAGTGGGGGTGGGATTGATGATCGAGGGCGCCGATTGGACAAGAGAGACATGGGTCAGCAAGCAATGAGGGCGGGACATGATAATTCAGCGCGATGATTGGAGGAGTGGGGGGGGGGTGGGTGGGACTGAGGATAGAGTGCGGTGATTGGAGGAGGGAGACGTGGCACAGACCTGCGCCTCATCCGCAGCCAGGATCGATCCCGGCCGGGTCTCCGGCGCTGTCCCGAGCAAAGATCCTATAGCGGAGCTTTGGTCCCGAGTGCCCCGCCCTCCCCCCCCCCTACGGGTGGCCAGAGAGGTCGGCAGCAACGATCCTCCACTATAGGATCTTTGGTCGGGAGTCAGACGGGCGCGGTGCCCCCAGGCCCACAGCCAGAGCAGAGAAGTAGAGGCAGTAAACATGTTTCTGCTCCCCCTCACTCTTGAGGATGTCGTGCAGCTGCCCCGAGACGTCCTGGACCCTGGCACCGGGAAGGCAACACACCATCCGGGAGTCATGCATGTCGCCACAGAATGTCCTGTCCGCACCTCTAGCGATGGAGACTCGCACCACTGCGGCTCTGCCTGACCTCACTCTTTCTCGTCGAGCCTCAGCACCAGGGTTGGAATCACAGCCCTGGCTGACACTCAATCTTGTCGTGTCGTGTCGTGTCGCCCGCTCCGACAGCTCCCAGGAGGGTGTACCTGTTTCCAAGAGGGCTCCAGTATTCCATGTTTACTTCTCTTCCTCGTTGTCACCCACCTTCGCTCTTCCTGTATCCTCGGTGTGACAACCTCACTGTAGGTCTTGTCCAGGAAACTCTCGGTTTCCCGGATGATCCTGAGGTCATGCAGCTGCTCCTCTAGTTCCCTAACACGGTCCTTCAGGAGCTGCACCTGGACACAATTACCGCAGGTGTAGTTGTCAGAGGCACCAGCAGTGTCCCTGACTTCCCACATCCTGCAAGAGAGACACTGTAACAACTTGCCTGCCATTACTGCCGTGGACAAAATCACGAATTGTGAATGAGACACACTCAGAGTTGAGTGAAACCTATTCCCTTTTCCGCTGCCTCTTTCTGCACTGCAACATGTCACAAGTTTAAATATCGGACACACGCAGAACCGATTCAAGTTTAGCCTCCTTGCCTCAGCCTCCTCGCTAAAGACTCTTGAGCCAAAGACTCACACTTTACCTCCCAAGGCACGTTTCCTCTACAAGGCCGCTCCCAACAGCCCACCCCCCTAGACCAAGCCCTACTTTTATTTCCAGAAAGGTGCTGAGCATGAAACTTTACAGGGAAATGTCAGTGATTTTCAATTAGCACTTTATTGGACACTGCTTTACCACTTACGGCCGCTGGACAACAGCACCATTCCAATGTGTCCTTGATTAGGTTACGGTTTATTATTGTTGCGTGTACCGAATTGCAATGAAAAGCATTGCTTTACATGCTCACGTGTCTCAGTGAATCTGCAGCAATCGTCAAACATCTATTTACACTCATGCAACATAGAACAAACAGTACAGCACAGCGACAGACCCTTTGGCCCACAATGTCTGTGCCAAACATGATGTCAAGATCATCTCTTATCTGAGTGCACATTATCCATATCCATCCATTCCCTGCACATGTGTCTATCCACTGGTTTCTTAAATGCCACTATCATGCCGGAACCATATTGTGAACGCAGGCGCCACAACCCCCCGCCAGTGTGCTTGCTTGTCTATCACACAGTCCATTGGTATTGGTGGCCGATCAGAGCGGGTCGCCTGCGTGCCACTCGTACGGTGTCCACCCTCACGAGCTTGGTCCCCGCTGTACCTCGCTCGGACACTTCCTGTTTGCCGTGTGTGAATTAACCGCTATTTTCATATGTGGTCTACCGTGGTCGTTCTTACTCCACACATATGTAACAATACCTGCCTCCACCATCACCCTTGCCAGCATGTTACACTCTGTGAAAAAATCTTGCCCTGCACATTTCCTTTAACTTTGCCCCTCTCGCCTTAAAGTTATGCCCTCTAGATTTTTGATATTTCTATCATATAACCATATAACCATATAACAATTACAGCACGGAAACAGGCCATCTCGTCCCTTCTAGTCCTTGCCGAACACATAATCTCCCCTAGTCCCATATACCTGCGCTCAGACCATCACCCTCCATTCCTTTCCCATCCATATAACTATCCAATTTATTTTTAAATGATAAAAACGAACCTGCCTCCACCACCTTCACTGGAAGCTCATTCCACACAGCTACCACTCTCTGAGTAAAGAAGTTCCCCCTCATGTTACCCCTAAACTTCAGTCCCTTAATTCTCAAGTCATGTCCCCTTGTTTGAATCTTCCCTACTCTCAGTGGGAAAAGCTTTTCCACGTCAACTCTGTCTATCCCTCTCATAATTTAAAAAACCTCTATCAAGTCCCCCCTTAACCTTCTGCGCTCCAAAGAATAAAGCCCTAACTTGTTCAACCTTTCAACATATCCTGGGAAAAAGGTTCTGACTGTCCACCACCGTTTCCTTTTGCTTAAGATTCCTTCACCAATCCCTGTTTTATTCTCCCCGTATTCCCATGAACTCCACCCCAGATTTTATCATTCACCTACTAACCAGGAGCAATTTAAAGTGGCCAATTAATCCACTAACGTGTACATCTTTGGGGTGAGGGAGGAAATCAGAGCACACAGAGAAAACCCATTCAATCACAGGGAGTACATGCAATCCCCACACAAATGGCACCCACGTCAGTATTGAATCTTTGTCACTGGAGCAGCAAGACAGCAACTCCAAAGTGCCATCCTGTTGTCCTTCCTGTCTCTGCTCTTGCTGAACACCAGAGAGTATAGGCTGGTCATCATCGATCTCTGGGGTGGCAAGGTGGTGTAGCGGTAGAGCTACTGCCTTAGAGTGCCAGAGACTGGGGATTGATACTGACTACGGGTGCTTGTCTGTACGGAGCTTGTATGTTCTCCCCGTGACGGTGTGGGCTTTCTCCAAGATCTCCCGTTTCCCACTGCACACTCCAAAGATGTACAGATTTGTAAGTTAATTGGATTGGTATAAATGTAAAATTGTCCCTCGTGCGTGTAGGCTAGTGTTAATATGTGGGGATCGCTGATCGGTACGGACTCGGTGGGCCGAAGGGCCTGATTCCACACTGTATCTCTAAAGTAATCTAAACTAAACTCTCCTCATAAACCTCCATTGTTCCAGCATTGATTCAATGAACCCACACTGCACTGGCTGTCAGTAATGATCATGAGGTCAGGTGACTGCTACCCTGCTGCTGAATCATTGGTTCTTAAGTGAAATGTATCCATTTAGGGATGAAATGGTTTTAGGCCGAAATTGGCAATCAGTTAGGGAGTTGAAATACTTTTATTAACATAAACCAAAAAGCATCAAAATATTGACTTCCGTGTAAAACGTAGCACAAACTTTTGGTTACATTTATTGAATTGAGTTTTCTAAGTATTATGTAGAAAGTATTCCAAGAAATTTTCGAATTCCTTGTGTTATGTAAGATTCTCGTCGGTGGGAAATCAGTGGAGAGAATCATCAGCTTCAAGTTCCTGGGCATGCATATCACTCATAATCTGTCCCGAGCCCAAAACATTGATGTAATCACAAAGAAAGTTCATCAATACTTCCTCAGAAGGTTGAGACAATTTGGCATGCTGCCAAATACTCTACTAAACTTCTACAGGTGAACGCTGGGGAGTACATTGACTGGTTGCATCGTGGCCTGATTTGGTCATTCGAACGCTCACGAATGAAGAAGACTGCAGATCGTGGAGGACACTGGCCGGTCCATCACAGGTAGTAACCTCCCTGCCATCAAACGGATCTACAGGAATCTCTGCCTCAGGAAGATGACTAATATCATAAAAGACTCACACCACATTAGCCATGTTCTCATCTCACTGCTACAATCACAAAAAAGTTACAGGAGCAAAGGAATCATAACCTTCAGGTTCAAGAACAGGCCATCACCCATCACGGTCTTCAACCACCCTCAGCAAAGATCTACTGTGGACGTTGCACGACTAAGGGTGCACAACGTACATTGGCTTGTTCTATCATGGTCTGGTGTACCTGGTATAACTGATTGAATATTATTTGTTCTGTAGATGCATTTAATCTGCCCGGAAAGCTGCCGCAAGTAAAATATTATTGTTCCAGTGCATATGACAATTAAATACTTTGCGGTACAGTGGCTCAGCTGGTGGTGCTGATGCCTCATAGAATCAGAGACCTGGGTTTGATCCTGACCTCAGGTGCTGTCTGTGTGGAGTTTGCACATTATTCCTGTGTATCTCCAAGGGCTCCAATTTCCTCCTTCATCGCAAAGATATGTGGGTTTGTAGGTTAATTGGCCGCTGTAAACTGCCCCACGTGTGCAATTGAGTAGATGAGGAAGTGGTTTAACGTAGCACTAGTGTAAATAGATGATCGAGTACAGGAGTGCTGGGAGAGAGGGGTGGCTCAGTCTGGAAGCTTCGGCTGGGTTGGAGGAGGTGTGGCAAGGGACATGGAAGTAGAGGACAAAGAGTTCTGCCCTGCAGTATTGTGGCCATCTGTCCCAATATGGTTACTAAACATCCCAAAAGTTGATCTGGAGATATGGGAGGCAAAAAGGAGGGAAAAAAATTCGGACCTAAAAACAGAATACCATAACCATATATATAATAGATACAGGGAACACCTCTTAATTTTCACAGATGGATCAAAGGACCCAGTAGCTGAAACAACAGGGGCAGCTGTGGTAGTGCAAGGGATGAATGTTGAGATTTGCAAAAGAACAAATAACTATTTGGCAGTATATACAGTGGAACTGTACGCTATTTTGATGGCAGTTCGGTGGATAGAACAGGTGCAACCATGCAAAGTATTAATATGTAGCGACTCATTGTCTGCAATCCAGAGTATTGGGTCTGGTGCATCCCATAGGCGGCCTGACCTAGTGTATGAAATTCTACTACTATTAAGCCAAGTAACAAGGAAGGGCAGTGACGTGACTTTGTTGTGGGTCCCAGCACACATTGGTGTGCTAAGAAATGAAAAAGTGGCCAAATTAGCAAAAGAGGCCATTAAAAAAGAGAACATAGAGGTAAACCTACAATTATCCAAATCTGAAGGAAGACACATTGTGTGGAAGAAAATAAATCAGGAATGGCAACAATACTGGGAACAGGAGACAAAGGGGAGACACCTCTATTCGCTACAAAACAGAGTGGGCATTACAGCAAGAAGAGGGGGGAACAGGAGAGAACAGGTAGTATTAGCAAGATTGAGGATAGGACACACTCACCTGAACAGCACATTAAAAATGTTGGGAAAACACCCTACTGGGATGTGTGAGGAATGCCATCAGCCGGAAACAGTTCAGCATGCTCTAGTTGCATGTAGAAGATATGAAACAGAAAGAAGAGTTTTGATCAGTGAAATGAAGAAAATTGGAGTGACAGAAATATCAGAAAAGAACATTCTAGAGTATGGAGGGGAAGGAAAAGGAGTAAAGGTGTTGTTTAATTTCTTGAGGGCCTCTGGCCTTATAAAAAGGATATAATGTAAAGACATGAGGACTGTGGAGTGAAGCCAGAAGGTGGCAGCAATGCAACATTGTGGATGCCGGCTGCCGTAAAACTCCAAAGAAGAAGAAGAAGAAGAATAGATGATCGATGGTCTGCATGGACTCATTGGGCCGAAGGGTCTGTATCCATGTAATATCCCTAAGCTAAACTAAACTAAACTCTGGTCATCATTTCATTATTAACAGGGAGTTTCTGTGGGAATTTCACTCCTTTGTTAGGCCACATGGTGGCGTGTCCCAACGCTGTTCGCTTTGGAAAGCAGGAAAGTGCTGAAATCGGGACTGCCAGTGACTTTCTGAAGCGTGATCATTCTTCTAACCAAAGGAACATTACAGCTTGTCTGCACCTTTCTAGGTCCCATAAATAATGGCAATGAAAATAATAGTCTGATAATATCTGACATAATGATGCGGAATAAATATTGTCCAGTACCTTAGAAAAGCTTAGTTATGGAGTTAAAATAGTTATGAAAAATGATAGGGCTATCTCACGATATAAGTTCTTAATTGGTGCAAGGCTGATTTTGGAGGCATTAAGTGGGAACTTGCAGAGTTTAATTGGGAGAGTCTGTTTGCAGGTTAAGGCACGGCTGGTAAGTGGGAGGCTTTCCAAAGTGAGTTAGCAACAGCATGTTCCTGTCAGGGTGAAAGTCAATGCTGGCAAGTTAAGGAACTTCTGGTTGGCAAGAGATGTTGAGGCTCTGGTCAGGAAAAAGAAGGCAGCATACATCAGATTTAGGCAGTCGTGATCGAGCAAATCCCTCTGTGAGTATAAGAAATGCAGGAGTGCACATCAGAAGGTAATCAAAGAGCAAAAAAAGGACAAGAAATGGAGCTGGGAGGCAAGGTTAAATAAAATCCCAAGAAATTCAACAGGTATATTAAGAGTAATAGCACGACTAGGGAAAGAATAGGACCCCTTCAAGATCAGCATGTCCATCTTTGAGGAGAGCCACAAGAGATGGGGGATATTAAATTAATATTTCTCAACTGTTTTTACTGAGGAGATCATGAAACCTGAGCCATGTGTAATGCCTTAGTTCATCTATGAAGCACCAAAGAGGAATATCAGCAGATTTAAAGTGCATTAGGGCGGGATCAATTCCCTGGGCCGAACCAATGCATCTTCAAACTGTGTGGGAAGCGAGGGAGAAAATTGCAGTTTTTGCATGATCTTTCGCCTCAGGTGAAGTTCTGGGAGTTGGGAGGGTGGCTTATACTGTACTGTTATTTCAGAAGGGCACCAAGGACAAACCAGGGCCAACATTTGTTTAGGAATGAACTGATTAGGGATAGTCAGTATGGTTTTGTGCATGGGAAATCGTATCTCACAAATCTGATAGAGCTTTTTGAAGAGGTCACCAGGTCCTGCATAGTAGGCTAGACTAGAAGAGTAGATCGCAAGGAATCCAACGTGATCACTAATTGGATTCAAAATGTACTAAGAGGATCATCATCATCATCGTTGAAAACATCAATGGGCACGATGCCTTACAATGCTATGTACGAGAGTGATCGCAACTTCTATTGAAGAGTGGATGGTCATTGGCTCGCTAGGAGCTCATCTGCCCTTTAACAGGTCTTGGTTTTGGTCCTGCTGGGGGTCCACAGCCCCCTCTTCACCTGGCAAACTAGGTGGGGGAGACGGTTTAGTCGTTGACTATCCAATCATGGAGCAGGTAGCACGTGATTACATGGTACCCGTGGCGGGAGGAACTCCCCCCCACCTGACCCTAAAGTCTCCAGAGGTTTCCGTTCAGGTTTCCGAAGTGGGGCAGGGGCTTTACATGGAGGAAAAAGTCAAAAAGTAGTTGTGGTGCATTGTTTCTCTGATTTGATGCCTTTGACTAGTGAAGTGTTGCAGGGGTTCATGCTGGGTTCACTGTTTGTTATCTACATTAACAATTTGGATGACAATTTTTTTTAAACTTTAATTCGGACTCAAGATCCAGACAAGGGACAACATTACATTAAAAATCCATTGCATATAAAAACACCATAAAATAAAATATAAAATCTTAGTATCTATCTATCTATCTATCTATCTATCTATCTATCTATCTATCTATCTATCTATCTATCTATCTATCTATCTATCTATCTATCTATCTATCTATCTATCTATCTATCTATCTATCTATCTTTAAAACTCTGTGGCTGCCGCCGCCCGTCCGCCGTCCGTCCGTCCGCCTGCCGGCCGCCTTTCTACCTTTGATTCGTTGCTACGCCAACACCAGACGCAGAATCGCCGAGATTATTTCAATTTCGGTAGAGATTTCACTTTTCTTTCTAAGTATCCTGATTAAATTTAATCGTGTTTATGTACACATTTTTAATCAAATCCTTCTCCCCCCCCCACCCCCCCCCACCCCCAAATTTCAAAAGAAAACTGCTGCTCACCCATAGAAGCAGCCCCAGCCCCAGCCCCTGGTGAACGTTCCATCGTGTGATGTCACAATGCCCAATGCTCATAGATGTCCAATCGGAATGGACCCATTTACATATGCCTTTGCACCAGCCCCAGCCCCAGCCCCTCCCCCCCCCCACAGCCTGTGTCATCACGTGTGTGGGAATAGAGAAAGAGGATTGGGGGTGAAAGGGAATGGGGAACAGATGGACTGTCCCTACCCCTACCCTCCCCCTTCCACTCTCCCTCCCCACTATTTCCCCTCTCCCCCACCCCTCTCCCCATCCCTCCACACTCTTACCCCTCCCTCCCCTACCCCATCCCTCCCCCCCTCCCCCATCCCTCTCTCCCCCTCCCCATCACTCTCTCTCCCGCGCCATCTCCTCGCCTCACCCCTCTCCGTCTCCGCCCCCCCCCCTCCTCTCCCACCCCCATCCTCCTCTCCCCCACCCCTCCTGTCCCTCATCCCCACCCCCCGCCGTCCCAACCCCGTCCCTCGCCCCAACCCCTTTCCCTCTCTCCCCACCCTCCGTCCCCACCCGCTCTCTCCCCTCCTCCCACACTCTTACCCCCCCTCCCCTACCCCCATCTCCCTCCTCGCACTCCCTCCCTCCCATTCCCCCACACCTCGCTCCCCCTCCCCATCCCCTCTCCCTCTCCCCTCCCCTCTCCCATCACCATCTCCCCCCTCCCCCTCTCCATCTCCCTCTCACCCCTCTCCCTCTCCTCCCCTCCCACCCATCCCTCCCCCCGCCCCCCCCCACCCCCTTCCTCGCTACCCCACACCTTCCTCTCCCCCCGCCCCCTTCCCCCTCGCCCCACACCACTCTCCCCCTCCCAATCCCTCTCTCCTCCCTGCCCCCACCCCTCTCGCCTCCCCCTCTCCATCTCCCTCTCTCCTCCTCCTCCTACCCACATCCCTCTCTCCCCACCCCCTTCTCCCTACCCACTCTTCCCCCTCCTTCACACTCTTCCTCCTCTCGTTCCCTACCCCATCTCCCTGCTCCCCTCCCTGCTTCCCCTCCCCCACACCTATCTCAGCCCTCCCCATCTCTCTTCCCCCTCCCCCACACCGCTCTCTTCTTCCTCCCCCCTCTCCATCTCCCTTGCCAAAGACATTCTTGCCATAGAGGGAGTACAGAGAAGGCTAATCAGACTGATTCCTGGTATGTCACGACTTTCATATGAAGAAAGACTGGATAGACTCGGCTTGTACTCGCTAGAATTTAGAAGATTGAGGGGGGATCGTATAGAAACTTACAAAATTCTTAAGGGGTTGGACAGGCTAGATGCAGGAAGGTTGTTCCCGATGTTGGGGAAGTACAGAACAAGGGGTCACAGTTTAAGGATAAGGAGGAAATCTTCTAGGACCGAGATGAGAAAAACATTTTTCACACAGAGAGTGGTGAATCTGTGGAATTCTCTGCCACAGAAGGTAGTTGAGGGCAGTTCATTGGCTATATTTAAGAGGTAGTTAGATGTGGCCCTTGTGGATTAAGGGATCAGGGGGTATGGAGAGAAGGCAGGTACAGGATACTGAGTTGGATGATCTCTCTTCACCCCTCTCCCTCTCCCACCCATCCCTCTCTCCCCCACCCCCTTCACTCTCTACCCCACCCCCTTCCCTCTCTTCCCCGCCCCCATCCCCCTACCCCTCTGTCCCTCTTCCACCACTCCCCCCCACACCTCTCCCTCTCCCTCTCCCTCCCCACTCTTCCACTTCTCTCCCCCTCCCCCACCCAATCTCCCTCCCCTCTTTCCCCTCTCTCCCCCCCACCTCTCCCCCTCCCTCCCCATCCATCCCCCCCTCCCCCACACATCTCTCCCCTCCCCATCCCTTTCTCCTCCCCCTCTCCCTCTCTTCACCCTCTCCCTCTCCTCCCCCTCCCATCCCTCTCTCTCCCACTCACCTTCCCTCTCCCCCACCCCTCTACCCCATCTCCTCCCCTCCCTCCGCCCATGCCCCACACCTCTCTCCCCCTCCCCCATCCCTCTCTCCTCCCCCTCCCCCACCCCTCCCCTCTCCTCACCCTCTCCTCCCCCTCCTCCTCCCACCCCATCCCTTTCTTCCCCCACCCCCCTTCCCCTCTCTCCCACCCCATCTCCCTCCTCCCCTCCCTCCCCATCCCTCGCCCCCTCCCCCACACCTCTCTCCCCTCCCCATCCCTTTCTCATCCCCCTCTCTTCACCCCTCTCCCTCTCCTCCCCCTCCCATCCCTCTCTCTCCCACTCACCTTCCCCCTATCCCACCTCCGTCCGTCCGGCTGCCGGCCGCCTTTCATCCTTTGATTCCTTGCTACGCCGAAACCAGACGCAGAATCACCGAGATCTTTTCCATTTCGGTAGAGATTTCACTTTTCTTTCAAAGTATCCGCTCCTGATTACATTTCGTCGTGTTTATGTACACATTTTTAATCAAATCCTTCTCCCCCCCCCCCCCCCCCCAAAAAAAAAAAAAAACTGGCTTCTCACCCATAGAAGCAGCCCCAGCCCCAGCCCCTGCTGAAAGTTCCATCGTGTGATGTCACAATGCCCGATGCTCACAGATGTCCAATCAGAATGGATCAATTTACATATGCCTTTGCAGGAGCCCCAGCCCATGGTGAACGTTCCATTGTGTGATGTCACAATGCCCAATGTTCACATATGTCCAATCGGAATGGATTCATTTACATATGCCTCTGCAGGAGCACCAGCACCTGGTGAACGTTCCATCGTGTGATGTCACAATGCCCAATGCTCAAAGACATTCTTGCCATAGAGGGAGTACAGAGAAGGTTCACCAGACTGATTCCTGGGATGTCAGGACTTTCATATGAAGAAAGACTGGATAGACTCGGCTTGTACTCGCTAGATTTTAGAAGATTGAGGGGGGATCTTACAGAAACGTACAAAATTCTTAAGGGGTTGGACAGGCTAGATGCAGGAAGATTGTTCCAGATGTTGGGGAAGTCCAGAACAAGGGGTCACAGTTTAAAGATAAGGGAGAAATCCTTTAGGACAGAGATGAGAAAAACATTTTTCACACAGAGAGTGGTGAATCTCTGGAATTCACTGGCACAGAAGGTAGTTGAGGCCAGTTCATTGGCTATATTTAAGAGGGAGTTAGATGTGGCCCTTGTGGCTAAAGGGATCAGGGGGTATGGAGAGAAGGCAGGTACAGGATACTGAGTTGGATGATCAGCCATGATCATATTGAATGGTGGTGCAGGCTCGAAGGGCCAAATGGCCTACTCCTGCACTTAATTTCTATGTTTCTATGTTTCCCTCTCCTCACCCCTCTCCCTCTCCCACCCATCCCTCTCTCCCCCACCCCCCTTCCCTCTCTACCCCACCCCCTTCCCTCTCTCCCCCCGCCCCTTCCCCCAACCCCTCTGTCTCCCTTCCACCACTCCACCGACCCCTCCCTCCCCACTCTTCCACTTCTCTCCCCCTTCTCTCCTCCCCCTCTCCCTCTCCTCACCCCTCTCCCTCTCCCATCCCTCTCTCTCCCCCCCCCCCCTCCCCTCTCTACCCCACCTCCTTCCCTCTCTCCCCCGCCCCCTTCCCCCTATCCCTCCGTCCCTCTCCCATCACTCCCCCTACCCCTCTCCTCCTCCCTCCCCACTCTCCCCCTCCACTCTCCCTCCCCACTCTTTACCCTCTCTCCCCCCACCTCTCTCCCCTCCCTCCCTCCTCCCCTCCC